>NW_028241211.1:0-55078 GCF_964263255.1 Lissotriton vulgaris
TAACAGGGGTGGATCTGGGACTTTCAACAATTTTTTATTGATACAGAATATTTCTCTTGAGGAGTTGACGGAGGATTGCATTTTTTCTTCAAAGAAGGCCGCCTGGGTGGTTTTCAGTGTGGCTTTGTAGGACCTGATGGCTATTCTGTATTCTATTTTTTTTATTATTGGCTAAGTCCTTCCTCCATATGCGTTCAAGTTTTTTGCATTGTTTTTTTAAGTCGCAGAGTTCTGGGGTAAACCAAGGGGATTTGAAGGTTCTATTATTTTTAGGTAGGATTTTTTTGGTTAAACTTGGTCTGAAGAGTTTTCAATCGGGATGAAATGTGCTCATCAGCTAAGAGTGGGTCTAATTCAAGTGTGGGGGTAGTAAGTTTAAGTTTGCAAGTCATCAAGGACTAGTTTTTACCAGGGGCGTTCTGGTGGGCGAGGTGGTGGCCCATGGGGGGGTTCGGTGATGGTTTGCCAGGTGAATGGTACTAGGAAGTGGTCAGACCATGGGATTGGTAGGGGCTCACTAGTTTTTACTACAGAGATGTTGGTGAGGATAGGGTTTAGTAAATGGCCTTTTACGTGTGTAGCTTGATGGTTTTTCAGATGAATCTGATAGGTAGCCAGGTCAAGTGTAAGGTCACCTGCCACTTTGTCCAAGGGGTCATCGAAGTGGAGGTTTAAGTCTCCTAGTAATATGAAGTTGGAAGAGAGGCAGGCGCGAGAGATGATGGCTTCCAACAGTGAGCTGCAGAATCGCCCCAGTGCTCCTGGTGGATGGTACAGGAGAATGCCTGACAGTGATTTAGAGGGGGAGAGCTGAATAATGAAGTGGGTATTTTCACAGTCGAGGATCAGACTATTTAGTAGTCTGCAGGAGAGGTGGCTTTTATGGATGATAGCAATTCCGCCACCCTTTCCAACTACTCTATTGAGACGCTGGATAAGGTATCCTGAAGGGAGGGCTTGCACAACATCCGGCTCAGAGCTTGGGGATAGCCATGTCTCTGTCAGGAACAGAACATCTGGTTCTGTATCTTGGAGAAGCATGTTTATTCCTGCGGAGTGTTTTGGCAGGGATCTGCAATTCAGCAGGGCCATGCTGATTTCAAACTCAATACGGGGTGGGTTTACCTTTGGTGAAAGAGTGTAGGGGCAGTAGGAGCAGTCCCTCCTGCGAGAGTGAGTGGAGGCATGGTGTATTTGTAGCCTGCCTAAGTTGTAATAGAGTCTCCCGGGTGTAATGTCTGGGGGCTGAGGTGGCAAGGGCAGAGATTCCTGGCCCTGGGCCCGTTCTGGCGTGGACGGGTGGAGATGGGCTTGCCTTTGGTGCGCCGAGCCCAGGTCAGCCGGCTAGTTGCTCTGCCCACCAGGAGTACAAGAGCTAAGTACTCCCACGCGCCGACAGACTTGACATTCCAGGTAACGGAGACCGAATTGCCACATCGCTGTAGCGAGTGGCAAAGGGCTCCCTTAGACAGCTTTTAAATCCATTTCTGCCCATCAGACCTTTGCACACTATCACGCTCCTCATACCAGCAAATTATTGTTTTTCAAATATTGCTTTTAAAATCACGTTGCTCTTACCTGACTACACACCCCCTTTCCCGGTCCACCACTGACATCGTCAGATTGTTGTGGAGGGAAGGCGGGCTGGAAGTGAATACTACTTCCCCTCACTTCAGCGCGCAGGTTAGCCGGCTAGTTGCTCTACCCTGTCCCCCTAGAAAAGAACTATGCCTTTCCGTTCGTACAGCGGACACGCGCGCTGAAGTGAAGGGAAGTAGTATTCACTTCCGGCCCGCCTTCCCTCCACAACAATCTGACGATGTCAGTGGTGGACCGAGAAAGGGGGTGTGTAGTCAGGTAAGAGCAACGTGATTTTAAAAGCAATATTTGAAAAACAATAATTTGCTGGTTTGAGGAGCGCGATAGTGCGCAGAGGTCTGATGGACAGAAATGGATTTAAAAGCAGTCTAAGGGATACCTTTCCCACTCACTCCAGCGATGTGGCAATTTGGTCTCCTTTATCTGAAATGTCAATTAATTACTTCAAGAGTAATTAATTGTGTTTTTTGTGTAGAATCAGATCTGTGTTTTAAATGAACAATTTCCCAGTTAGTATACATACACTGCTGCATACAGTCTGGTGCGGATTTACAAGCCCCTTGTGCCTCTTTGTTGTATTGTGTCACTTTTTTGATGTAATGTTGGCACAAAAAGTGCATCAATTTGCTTATGTATTTGCAAAATGAGTTAGGATTGACCACTGAAATGTAGTAGTTATATACATGGAATGTGTGCAGTCACTTAACTGTTTCTAGATTAGTAAATGTGTTTTGGTTAAATGCAAGGAGTAATATTGTTTGTCTAGAATCATTCATTCATTCGATCTTTATTTCGGCCGTTGGCCATCAAAGATATACAATAAAACATATATAAATCACTATAAAATCAACATGCATAATCAATCAATGCATACTTATACAGTGTAAAACCTTAAAATTGCGTGTTAATAAAATTACATTTAAAACTGTAGACCTTAACATTAGAAGGGAGCCTGCGTCTTCAAAATACGGGTGCGAGTGTGCCAGACATTCTTAAGGAATTTTGCTAATACAAACACAGTTAGGCTTGAAGCATCGGTTTTTAAAATTCTGTACATTGGGAGGTACTCCCTACAACCCAGGTTTCTAATCAGTGGTAGGAGCCAATATTTCCTCGCTGCCTTGTAAACTGGGCAAAACAGGACCACGTGTAGATCGCTTTCCTCCGCACCAGCGCAGGCCGGGCACTGCTTAGTGGAAGGGGGTGATGACCAGGAGCTGGTAAAAGATCGTAGGGGCAGTGTGCCATATCTCCATTGGAGAAACAGCTTCCTGGCCAGCACGGGGGAAATAGCGTCTAAAACCCTCTCCAACCTGTACGAATCCTTGCTTTGCGCAAATACAGAGGTTAGTGACCCTTCACCCTGGCTGTCTAGGGCCATGGCTAGTTTTTGTTCATGATAAGCGATGGCCAGAGCTCTCTTTGAGATGTTTAATGAGGCATTAGCGGGGTTGGACCAAAGGTCAGGAAACCACAGGATCATACAGGATTTCTGGATATATTTTATCCAGGGGATCAATAGCGCTTTCGGGTGGGTTAATAGCTCCATCAGTTCCGCCCTATAGGCAAGGAGTTCTTCGCTACTCCATAGCCTTCGCCAGAAGGCTATGGGTCTCAAACCTAGTTCATCAGCTATTGGTCGCAGACCCAGATCTAGCCTCAGGGGGAGGAGTGGGGTGCTGGGCGGAAGTGCAACTATCTGCCTGATGAAATTATTCTCAGTTAAGGACAGACTGCGGCAAATTGTATGTCCCCACAGTTCCGCCCCATACAGGGTAGCACCCCTGGCCTGTGCCTTATAGATCTGGATGAGCAGCCCCAGCGGACAGTATGTGGAGCCGTTCATCATCCACGCGATACCCCCTGTGGTCTGTACCAATTTGAGGTTGGCCCTGCTCTGGTGTGATCCCCAAGACATAGTTTCATTGAGAGTTACACCAAGATATTCAAAGGTGGAGACTCTCTCGAGCCGTGAGGCTCCCAATAATGGATTCGGCCGCAGTTTTTGACTTGGGTTCAGGACCATAAACTTGGTTTTAGCCGCGTTAATTTCTAAGCCCCTGTCAGTGCAAAAGGACACAAATGAATCGAGGATCCTCTGTATCCCCATTGGGGTTTTGGACAGCAGCAGGGTGTCGTCTGCAAACATGATTGCAGGCACCCTGCTGCCGTTCAATTTGGGGGCGTCAGTGTATTCAGTGGCATTTAGGTGGGCGATTACCCCGTTGACAAAGAGGCAGAACAGGGTTGGTGCCAACACACAACCCTGTCTAACCCCTCGGTCAACGGGGAATCTATCCGTCAGTGCCCCGGACCTCCCGCACCTCACTCGAGCATAGTTGTTGTGATGTAATCTCTGCAAGATTATCAGGATATCCGGGGGAACGCCTATCTCAGCCAAAACGCTCCAAAGTTTCCCTCTGGGCACCAGGTCGAAGGCGGCCTGCAGATCCACAAAAATTGTATATAGGCTGCCGCCCTCGAATATCGCTGCCCTCCAGTAGATAATATTCAATCGAAAAACCTGGTCCACTGTGGAGACTCCCTTTCTGAATCCCGCCTGGTACGGGCTAAGAACACCCGACTCTTCTGCCCAATCCTGGAGCCGGTTCAACAGTACCCTACCAAACAGCTTCTGCGACACATCGATTAGACTGATTGGTCTGTAGTTGACTGGGAGAAGAGGCGAGCCCTTTTTGAATATGGGGACCACCTCCGCCCCCAGCCAAGTACTGGGGATTTCCATGCCACTGAGAACTCCATTGAACAGGGTGGCAAGGTAGGGGGCCCAGACATTGGGCTCCTGTTTGAACAGGTCCCCAGGTAGGCCGTCCAATCCTGGCGCCTTTCCCGAGGTGAGTCCTGCGATTGCAACCTTGACCTCGTCCAATGTTATTGGATCCCCCTCATAATCAGGCCAACCAACTCCGGAGTAGTTAGTAGGTTCTCCGGTTCAGAGCTATAAAGGGATTGAAAGTGTGCCTGCCACACCTCTGGTGCAATGTTTGGCTCAATTGCCGAATGGAGATTCCCCGACCCCCCGTTTACTATTCTCCAGAACATTCGATGATCTTTTGTCACTAAGGACTTAGTGAGCTCTTCCCATTGATTCTCCTCCCATTCGGTTTTAGCGTGGGCAATTAGTTTTTTATATGCCCGTCTGCTTTCTCTAAGCTGCTCCCCACCTAGACCCTCCTTGATGGATCTAAGGAGTTCCCCCTTTGCCCTTCTACAGGCTGTGTTATACCATGAGGATTTATATGGCTGCCCCCTCCTTGGATTCTGTGCATTGCTGAAGAGGGTGGGGGCCGCAGCCTTTATAAGGTCCTCATGGGCCTGGTATAATTTGGCCTGTGAATCTTTATTGCCCACCCCGGTGGCTAAATCTCCCACAGTTTCTAGAATGGGAATTAACCCTGCGTAAAGCCTCAGGAGTTTCTCCTCACTCGAGGCCAGTTGTTCCCACCTGATTCTTCTCCTGTTGTTTTCCAGTAGAAGTTCAGGTTTGCTCCCCTCCCCAGACGTTATACAGGTTTGAAGGCCGGGGTGAATGAGGTCAAGTTCAAGGGCATTGTGATCGCTGTCTAGCCTTTCCATAACCCTAAAATCCTGAATAGCTGGCCAGTTCGCTATCTGTACCAGGACATAATCCAAGCGAGATTCTCTTCCCACTCTGTTATAGGTGGTTCTGCTTGGTATGTCAGATCAAATACGCCCGTTACAGGCTCTAATTCCAAACTTTAGGGTAAGTGCTGTGATCTGCAATTCTAAAGGAGTCCATGCCTTCGGAGGGGGAGCTTCTACCGAAGGCACTGACCACCTGACCTCTTCTATTGGAAAGCCCTCTAAAAGGCCTGGCAGTGGCTCAAAATGGGAGTTTAGATCCCCTCCCACTACATAGGGTAGATCTCTTGGTATTTCGGATAAATAATCCGAGAGTTCTTCTATGGTGGGCGATTCCCTGGCAATTCCAACTGGCCTAGAATAGATGTTTATTAAGGCGAGTTTCGCTTGATTTGGCCAGGACAGTAGAACCACAAGGATATCGTCAGGGGGGGTCGGTAACCGTGTGGCCTCACATCCTAGGTGGGACGCCACCCAGGTTGTGAGCCCGCCTGAAGGGCGTCCTTTGCCCTCCCACCTGGCCGGGATGTAAAATGACTGATAGCCTTGGTGCCCATAGTCTTCCCTTGCCCAGGTTTCCTGGAACATGCAAACTTCCCCAGTCTCAATGTAAGTTCCCCAGTCTTGAGCAGCCAGTTTATTAGCTAATCCGGCCACATTCCACCAGATTAGTCTCAAGTGTTCAATGATGGGAGTTGCCGGGATGGAAGAGTAGGGGGAGACAATTCCGGGTGTTACACCAGTTGTTACATCGGGGACATTGTCAACAGTGAATCCAGATGGCTCAGGAAGATCACAGGGGCCATTGTCCAGGGTCGCAAGATTATTGGAGGAGAGTCAATCAACCCTGTCAAGCCCGCTCAAGCAGTTAAAGCGGTTGAAGTGGAAATAGGGTGTTTCAGGTGGCTGGTAGTTTGAACGTCGGGCATATTCTTTTTTGTCTGGGTCTCCGTTCCACCCTTGTCCAATTGCCTTGCGGCGGGTCATTGTGCATGCGGATGGGTGGAAAAAAGAAGGAGACTGGCAAGGTCTGTATGATAGAGTCCAATGATCTATTTGACCCTGCGTAAATATGCAAAACAGTACCAGGGTCCCTGAAGGTCACCATTATGCAGTCCCCTATTATTGTTTTCCTCGTCTTCCCCAACCATGGCACCCTTCTGACCATAATAATCTCATTATTAAAGTGTGGTGGTAGGGGTCTGTTCCAATTCAGCCATTTAATGACTTTCTTCTTGAGAGATTGGAAATCTTCGTTTTCACCCCTTTGTAAAGAGGGGGCACCCGCTAAAACCACCATAAGGCTATTGGCCTCCGGTGGCAGATCTGGTCTCTGTGGTCTTTGAGCGGGCTGGCCAGGAGGGGGAGAGGAATTACTAGCAGTGGGGGGGAACCCAGGATTTATGCCTGACTCTAGACTGTGGGGGGCAGGGTCTATTATCTGAGGAGGCATGATATTTAAAGTGCTTCGTGGGGTCCGAACAGGGATAGCCATAAGTGGCTGCAAGGGGGGGCAGTGGCAGTGCCCTGTGGAGCCCCTACATTAGGACCCCGTGAGTCTCCTGTATTAGAGGGAGGGTTTAGTTTGTTGGGGAGGTTTCCTAAGGGTGGATTGGGCCCCGTATTTCTAGTCTGCTTACTAACCGAGGTGTTCAGAGTGGTTAGAGTTGCCTCTAGGATAGTAAGCCTGATCTCGACTTTTTTCAAGCTTTCGCTAATGGGCAGCAAGAGTGAACGGAGTAGGAATTCTATACTCCCTAAAGATGTGATGGGGGGAGCTGTGTTGGGCGGGTTGTCCCCTGGATCACTGTTAGTAACAACAGTGATAGTACTTGTGTCCTTAGGAAGAGTATCGGTATGCACATTCTCTCTGACCCTGACGGGAGTGGGTGCAAACTTGTGTTTTTTGCCAAAGTCTAAATAGGATATTTTGGTTTTCCCCTGTCCCCCCCTCGTCTTCCTTCTACGCTTGTTGTGTGGGGGGCCATGCAGTTCCGCCACTACGATTTGCTTAGGCTTAGTTTTCTTGATTTTGTCTGGGGGGCGGGGGGGTTTGGGTGACCAAGTCAACAGCCATATTGGTAGAGATTGAGGGTGGTATGGCCTCCATGATCTGTTCGGACAATGTACCGGGGATAGTAATGCTATCCCTTAATAGTAGGGGGACACCATCTTGGGTTGATGGATCCTGACTCTCATTAAGGGTGCCTTCCTCTTGGGAGATGGGGTAAGGAATTATCTCGCTGAGGGGTCTACTTTTCATAATTTCAATAGAGCGGCGACGCTCTGCCCTGCACTTCTCTAAGGAGCTTTCTTTTCCCCCGTCTCCCTTAGCAGATTTAAAATAGTTGTCCAGAGTCCCAGTGTTGCTTCCCCCCACCCTTGATGGAGTTTCACATGGTGCCGGTGAGGGCATGGCCGTGGCCTGTTCCTTGGGTCAGTTAATATCAAGAAGGTGCAGGCGAAAGAAAGTGGTCCCAGCCCAGCCTCCTTCAGCCCCTGACGGCCACAGACGGTCCCGCCCTTGTCCCGGGCTTCTCCCAAGCGAGCTACCGCGCGCTCCCGCGCAGCGGCAAGGACTACTCCTATTATAGAGAGAAGGTGTTCCAGGGCGGGGCAAACAGGGAGAGCGACCAGGTGGAGGTGGTTACAGCGCAGGGACTCCTGGGCAATGGAGTCCCTGTCCCTCACCTGGCGCTCGCAGCCCTGTGCTTCCTCCTCCTGCCCCCAGTGTTGAAATCCACAAGGAAAGCGCCTTGACGCGCTAACGAAGCGGGACCCGCGCAGCGGGTACCGCGAGGTGTCTCCACAAAAAATGCTCAATCCAGCAGAGGGAAAGCTGCACGCAAGGGTTCTCCTCCTTTCTGTCCCGCAAAGCGTCTCCCACAGAAGCAGCAACTCACTGGCGCCTTTCACTCGGCGTTCAGGGCGGGGCAAAGAGGGAGAGCTACCAGGTGGAGGTGGTTACAGCGCAGGGACTCCTGGGCAATGGAGTCCCTGTCCCTCACCTGGCGCTCGCAGCCCTGTGCTTCCTCCTCCTGCCCCCGGTGTTAAAATCCACAAGGAAAGCGCCTTGACGCGCTAATGAAGCGGGACCCGCGCAGCGGGTACCGCGAGGTGTTTCCACAAAAAATGCTCAATCCAGCAGAGGGAAAGCTGCACGCAAGGGTTCTCCTCCTTTCAGTCCCGCAAAGCGTCTCCCACAGAAGCAGCAACTCACTGGCGCCTTTCACTCGGCGTTCAGGGCGGGGCAAACAGGGAGAGCGACCAGGTGGAGGTGGTTACAGCGCAGGGACTCCTGGGCAATGGAGTCCCTGTCCCTCACCTGGCGCTCGCAGCCCTGTGCTTCCTCCTCCTGCCCCCGGTGTTGAAATCCACAAGGAAAGCGCCTTGACACGCTAACGAAGCGGGACCCGCGCAGCGGGTACCGCGAGGTGTCTCTACAAAAAATGCTCAATCCAGCAGAGGGAAAGCTGCACGCAAGGGTTCTCCTCCTTTCAGTCCCGCAAAGTGTCTAGAATCACACTGTGTGTCTGTGTGCATTTAGGAATTGTTCTGAGAGAAGTATTTTTACATGTTTTGTGTTTTCAGATACATAAATACTTATAAAGGTATCCTTTTTCTAGTTTTGATAGATTTAAAAAACGGTTATTGGTTTTGTATTTGAAACATTACTCATGGATGTACAGTCAAATGCAGTAATTATATTTCTGTAATGTGTGCACTCATATTAGCCCTTCAAGAGTAATTAATTGTGTTTTTTGTGTACAATTAGACTTGTGTTTTAAATCTACAATTCCCCAGTCAGTATACATATACTGCTGCATACACTCTGGGGCAGATTTACAACCCCCTTGCGCCTTTTTGTTGTTCTATTGTGTCACTTTTTTGATATGATGTTGGTTAAAAAAAGCAGCAAATTGCTTATGTATTTGCAAAATGAGTCAGGGTTGTCATCTGAAATGTAGTAGTTATATACATGGAATGTGTGCAGTCACTTAACCGTTTCGAAACAAATAAATGTGTTTTGGTTAAATGCACGATCTTATATTTTTTGTCTAGAATCACACTGTGCGTTTGCGTGCATTTAGCAATTATATTTGTCCCTTTTTCACATTCTCCCCTCTTTCTCCTCATACTCTTCCATCTTTCCTCATACACACCCCTCTCTCCTTTTACTTCCCCTCTCTCCTCACACTCCCCCTTTTTCTCCTTATACTCTCCCTTCTCTCCTCATACTCCCACCACTCTTCTCAAACGTCCTCCTCTCTCCTCATACGTATTACTGTCTCCTCATACTACCCCCTCTCTTCTTATACACACCCTCTCTCCTTATATTCCTCTTTTCTCCACATTCTTACCCCTCTCGCCTCATACTCCCTCCTCTCTCCTCATACACACCCCTCGCTCCTTAAATTCCCCCTTTCTCCTATACTTGCCCCTCTTTCCACATACTGCCCCCTCTATCCTCATACTCCTCTCCCTCTCCTCATACTCCCCCCTCTATCCTGATATTCACCCTCTTTCCTCTATCTCACCTCTCTCTACTCATTCTCCCCCTATCCTGATACTGCCCCCTGTCCTCATACTCTCCCCTCTCTCTTCTTACTCCTCCCTCTCTCGTCATACTCCTCTCTCTCCTCATATTCCCCCCTGTCCTTATACTCTCCCTCTCTGTCCTCAAACTCCCCCTCTCTCGTCATATTCCTCCTCTCTCCTCATTCTCCCCTCTCTCTCCTTATACTCCCCCTGTTGTCATATTCTCCACTTTCTCCTCTTACTCCCTCCTCTCTCCTCATACTTCCCCTTCTTCTCATATTCCTCCCTGTTTTCATACTCCCCCCTCTGTGTTCATTCTCCCCTGTCTCTCCTCATATTCCCTCTCTCTCCTCATTCTCCCCCTCTTTCCTCATACTCCCCCGACTTCTCATACTGACTTCTTTGTCCTCTTACTCCTCCCTTCCTCCTCATACTTCCCCCTTAACGACTCACCAGTTAGTATACATACACTGATGTATACACTCTGGGGCAAATTTACAAGCCCTTTGCCCCTCTTTGTTGTTCTATTGTGTCACTTTTTTGATGTAATGTTGGCAAAAATAATGCCGCAAATTGCAAATGTATTTGCAAAATGAGTCAGGGCTGTTCACTGAAATGTGGTAGTTATATACATGGAATGTGTGCAGTCACTTAACTGTTTTAGAGTAGTAAATGTGCTTTGGTAAAATGCATGGTAATTTTTTTTGTCTAGAATCCCACTGTGCGTCTGTGTACATTTAGGAATTATACTCTCCCCTTTTTCCATATTCTCCCCCTCTCTCCTCATACACAACCCTTTCTCCTAATACTCCCACTTCTCTCCTCATACCCCATTCACTCATTATACTACTCCATCTCCTCATACTCCCCCCTCTCTCCTCATAGTACCCCTTCTCTCCTAATACACCCCCTCTCTTCTTATACTCTACATTTCTCCACATTCTCCCCCCTCTCTTCTCATACTCTCTCTTCTCTCCTCATATATACCCCTCTCTCCTTATACTCCTCTTTTCTCCACATACTTGCCCCTCATTTCCCATACTCCCACCTCTCTCCTCATACTCCTCCTCTCTCTCCTCATACTCCCCCCTCTCTCCTCAAATCCCCCTCTCTTTCATTATACACCCTCCTCTCACCTGAAATTCCCCTCTCTCTCCTCTTACTCTTCCCTCTCTCCACATACTTCTTTTTTCCTCATATTCCCCCTTCTCATCATACTCCCCCTCTCTATCCTCATACTCCCCCCACTCTCCTCATATTCCCCCTCTCTCCTCAGTCTCCCCTTGTCTTCATACTCCCTCCTCTCTACTCTTACTCCTCCCTCTCTCCTCATACCCCATAATTTCTTATACCTCCCCATCTCTTTATATTCTTCCCTCTCTTCTCATAATCCACTCTCTCTCCTTATAGTCAGTCCCCTTCTCATACTCCTCCTCTCCCCTCATACTCCCCGCTCTCCTAATACTTCCCCCTCTCTTCATATTCCCACCTCTCCTCATACTCCCCGTCTCCCCTCATACTCCACCCTCTCTTCATATTCCCTCTTTTCCTCATTCTACCCCCTCTCCTGATATTCCTCTCTCTCCTCATATTTCTTACTGTCTCCTCATACTACCCCATCTCTCCTTAAACACCCATTCTCGCCTTATATTCCCCTTTTCTGCACATTCTTCCCCCTCTCTCCTCATACTCCCTCCTCTCTCTTCACATACACTCCTTTCTCCTTATACTTCTCCTTTCGCTTCATAACCACCCCTCTTTCTACATACTTCCCCCTCTCTCCTCACACTCTTCCTCGCTCTCCTTATACTCCCCTTTCTCCTTATACTTCCTCTCTCCTCACACTCCTCCTCTCTCTCCTCATACTATTCCTTCTCTCCTCATACCGCACCTCTCTCCTCATACCCCCTTCACTCCTCATACTCCTCCATCTCCTCATACTCGTCCCTCTCTCCTCATAGTACCCCATCTCTCCTAATACACCCCTCCCTTCTTATACTCCCCTTTTCTCCACATTCGCCCCCTCTCTTCTCATACTGTCCCTTCTCCCCTCGTATACACCCCTCTCTCCTTATACTACTCTTTTCTCCTCATGCTTGCCCCTCTTATTCCATACTCCCTCCTCTCTCCTCATACTCCTCCTCTCTCTCCTTATACTCCCCCTCTCTCCTTACATTCCTCCTTTCTCTCCTTATACTCTGCCCTCTCACCTGATATTACCCTCTCTCTCCTCATACTCCCCCTCTCCTCATATTCCCCCCTCTGTTCTCTTACTCTTCCCTCTCTCCTCATACCCCTTTCTCCCGATATTCCCCCCTCTCCTCATATTCCCCCTCTCTGTTCTCATACTCCCCCCTCTTTCCTTATATTCCCCCTCTCTCCTCATACTACCCCCTGTCCTCATACTCGCTCCTCTCTCCTCTTACTCCTCCCTCTCTCTTCAAACCCCCGTCACTTCTCATACTTCCTCCATCTCTTCATACTCCTTCCTCTCTCCTCGTAATCCCCTCTCTCTCCTCATACTCAGTCCTCTCCTCATATTCCCCGTCTCCCCTCATACTCCACCTCTCTTTATATTCACTCTTTTCCTCATACTACCCCCTCTACTCATATTCCTCTCTCTCCTCATACGTTTTACTGTCTCCTCATACTATCCCCTCTCTCCTTATACACCCACTCTCTCCTTATATTCCTCTTTTCTCCACATTCTTCCCCCTCTCTCCTCATACTTCCTCCTTTCTCCTTATACACACTCCTCTCTTCTTATACTCCCTCTTTCTCCTCATAATCGCCACTTTTTCTACATACTCCCCCCTCTCTCCTGACACCCTCCCTCTCTCTCCTTATACTTCCCCCTCTTTCCTGACATTCCCCCTCTTTCCTCATTCTCACCTCTCTCTCTTCATTTCCCCCTGTCTTCTTACTCTCCCTCTCTGTCTTCATACTCCCCCCTCTCTCCTCATATTTCTCCTCTCTCCTTATTCTCACCCCACTCTCCTCATACTCCCCCTTCTCTTCATATTCCCTCCTCTATCCTCTTACTCCTCCCTCTCTCCTCATATCTCCCCCTTAACAATTCCCCAGTCAGTATACATACACTGCTGCATACACTCTGGGGGAGATTTACAAGCAAGCCCCTTGCGCCTCTTCTTGTTCTATTGTGTCACTTTTTGATGTAATGTTGGCAAAAATAATGCAGCAAATTGCATATGTATTTGCAAAATCAGTCAGGGTTGTCCACTGAAATGTAGTAGTTATATACATGGAATGTGTGCAGTCACTTAACCGTTTTAGTGTAGTAAATGTGTTTTGGTAAAATGCATGGTCTCATATTTTTTGCCTAGAATCACACTGTGCGTCTGTGTACATTTAGGAATTATACTCACCCCTTTTTCCATATTCTCCCCCCTCTCTCCTCATACTCCCCCCTCTCTCCTCATACATACCCCTCTCTCCTATTAGTATTCCCTCTCTTCTCATACAACCCTTCTCTCCTTATACTCCCATTTTCTCCACATTTTCCACCTCTCTCCTCATACTCTCTCCTCTCTCCTTATACACACCCCTCTCTCCCTATAATCCTCTTTTCTCTTCATACTTGCCCCTCTTTCCATATACTCCCCCCTCTCTCTTCAAACTCCCCCTCTCTCTCCTCATAGTACCCCCTCTCTCCTCACACTCCCCCTTTCTCTGCTTAGACTCCGTCCTCTCTACTGATCCTCCTGTATCTCTCCTCATACTCCCTCTTCTTCTCATACTTCCTCCTCTCTCATCTTACTCTTCTCTCTCTTTTCATACTCCCCATTCTTCTCATATTCCCCCCTCTCCTCATACACCCCTCACTGTCGTCATACTCCCCCTTTCTCCTCATATTCCCCCTCTCTCCTCATTCTCACCCCTGTTCTCATACTCCCCCCTCTCTTCTCTTGCTCCACCCTCTCTCTTTATTCATCCCCCTCTCCTCATACTCTGTCCTCTCCTCAAACTCCCCCTCTCTCCTCATACTCCATCCTCTTTCCTCATGCACACCCTTCTCTCCTTTACACACCCATGACTTCTTATACTCCCCTCTCATTCCTCATTCTCCCCCTCTCTCTTAATATTCTCCCCTCTTTCCTCATACTCCTCGTCTGTCCTCACACACTGAAGCACTTATACATGCAGTTAGGCACTCTCCTTACAGAAGTATAATTCTTTAGTCAGTACTCAAGTATTGATGAAGTGAAGTAGGCCTTAGGAGATAAACTGCTTCAATCCCTTATCCAGTATATATGCATTATTTTATCTATGTTCACTCTTGAGTTTCACATCTTCAATTGTGCATTCTGTATCCTTATACTTCCACCAAACACTCTGTGACTGTTCTTACAGTACTGTAGTAACCCATTTAGCAGCATGTGCTAATCCATTCACTGCACTAGCACTCAAGTACTTATAAATTCAGTCAGGCACTCTCCTTGCAGAACTGTAATCATTCAATCAGTACCCGTAGACAGGAAAGGTGCTGGCATGCTAACCTTGAGCCTCCAGGCAGGAAGCCTCATAAACAATGCCTTAAGGAATATAAGGCTGCTATTGTGGAGGAAAAAGGAAATTTCTACTCAAAGATCACAGGGTCACTTAAATCTTCTACAGATCTGTTTCAAATCATTAATTATCTTATCTCTCCTCAAGTGGCAGATCCCTCTGAACTCTCCCAACAGTTCTGCAATAAATTAACAGACTTTTTCCTATCTAAGATCACAGACATCTATTCGTTGCTGGAAGCCTCTAACCCTGGCTTTTGCCCTTCTGTTCAGACTGATCTTCATTCTAGTAATGTCTGTGTGTCAGAAGATTCTCCTAGGCTCCTTACTTTTCCTAGTTTGCTGCCGGAGAAAGGGGATTGCCTCCTAGATTTAGTTAAATCAGGCTCTCCATTAGATACTTGCCCCCTTAAAGTGCTAAAAATTGCCCGCAGAGTCATTCTTCCACACGTTACGGCTGTTCTTAATTTGGCCATCTCTGAAAGGCTGTATCCCACCAAATGGAAGACGGCGTTAGTAAAGCCTTTGCTAAAAAAGCCTTCCTTTACCCCAAGAAAACTGAAAAATTATCGACTGATTTCTCTCCTGCCAGTCCCTGCCAAGATGTTGGAGACTCATTTAAATGCCCATCTCAGTACCTTTCTTAAGGATCACTCTTTGCTGGATGGTTCCCAGCACGGATTTAGAAGCCATCACAGTACAGAAACTGCTCTTACTACTGTCTTTAATACTATCCGTACTAAAGTGGATGAAGGGCATACTACCTTGCTCGTTCTTCTTGACCTCACCCCGGCCTTCAATACCCTGTCTCCCCAGAGGATGGTTCAACGCCTCATGGAGATTTGGATCTGAGGTTCGACTCTGAGGTTGCTCTCTTCCTTTCTCAGTGATAGGGCTCAGACTGTGAAATTTGGCCCTTTTTACTCTGCCTCTAAATCCCTGTCTTGTGGTGTGCCTCAGGGCTCTTCCTTGAGCCTGACCCTTTTTAACATTTATGTGGCACCCCTGGCAAAGGTCGTAAGATCATTTGGACTTGAGGTGTTGTCCTATGCGGACGACGCCCAAATCATGGTTTCCATATCCCATAACATCTGGGACTCTGCCCTTAATTTCAAACTTTGCATTCAGGCTGTTTTCTTCTGTATGGTGGAAAATTACATGAAGTTAAACGGAGACTAATCAGAAGTACTTGTCTTTGGTAGCAATCAGGACATCTGGTCTACGGACTGGTGGCCTGTTAGTCTAGGTGCGTGCCCTTGTCCTGTCTCTCATGGAAAAAACGTAGGTGTCATTGTTGACAATTCTCTTTCCATGGAGCGCCAGGTTAGTAAGACCATCTCCACCTGCTTTAGCATTATTAGGGTCCTTTGGAAAATTTCTCCCTTTCTTTCCTTGGAAGCAAGCAAACAGGTTGCACTGGTAGCGCCAGATTTGGCTATTTTAATGCCCTATACTTGGGCATTAACAAGGGTCTTGTGCAACGTCTGTATTTGGTGCAGAAGGCTGCAGCCAGACTGGTGATGAATTTCTCAAAATTTCATCCAGTCACAGCTGCAATTAGGTCACTGCACTGGTTACCTTTAGATCAAAGGATCCTTTTCAAGTTCCTATGTCTGACTCATAAGGCCTATTATGGCTTAGGTCCTGATGGCATCAAGTCGATGTTTCAGCGATATGTTCCTAGTAGGTCTCTCCGCTCCTCTAATAAAAATCTGTTAGTGCTCCCTAAGTTTTAAAAATCTAGGTGGGGAGGTAGAACCTTCTCGCTGACTGCGGCAAGACTGTGGAACTTCCTCCTGGGAAAGCTCTCTGGTCAACCATCAAACTCCATCTTTCGCAGGAGCTTAAAAACCTGGCTCTTTCCACATAATTCCCTATGAGCGTGCTGTCTACTCTGCTGCCTCTGTTAGCTGCATTTAGCGCCTTGACGCCCTTGGGCTTAGTTCGTGCTGTATAAGTTTAATACTTACTTTACCCAAGTACTCATGCAGCAAAGTAGGTCTTAGGGCATGGACTGCTTGAAACCACTGATAAATTCATTAAGGTATTCTTCTTCCAGATGTTGTTCTTGAAAGTTTTATGCAGTATGTATGCACTTCTGTTATCAGTTAAACTGTTGTTTTTTATATTTAGTCATTTTACATTGTATTTAGTTAGTAATAGAATAGTATATTTCATATATTTATTTTTATAATGTTTTCTATATTTTTTATAACACATTCTATTTATCAACACTAAAAGAAATTCATCATGCCTTCAAAAAGTGAAAAGAGGAAAGAACATAATAAAGCTTATTATTTAAATATAAGTCATCCACAAGATTTACCTGAACAACAATGTGTGAACTAAAAGAAAAAAACTCCTGGTAAGACAACAACAGTTTTTTTGAAGAAGTTATCAAACACTAGGAGTAGTATGGACAATGTGAAAAATACAAACAGTGTATCTGCAACAAAAAAGAAAAACAAGAGAAAAAACACTGTATAGTAAAAGGAGGAAGAGTCAATTTCAGGAAATTAGAAAAATATTATTTTATAATAGAGTTGTTTTAAATTTGATTAAGGATATGAAAAAATGTAAAAGAAAAAGGGAATTTTATAAGAAGAAGAAATCTATAGAAAATATAATTGAGAAGCCTTTTGAATTGAAAAAGAAGTTGTTTATTTTAGTAATCAATAGAATTCGATCACTAGATAAGCCAATCCATTTAATGAAGCCAAAAGTAAGTGGAGAAGAGTCATTAACAGAAGTAATTTTTCTGATATTTGTTTGGATGAATGGAAAGATAGTTCAAGTTCTGAGCCTTTTTTAATGAAGAGAGTTATTTTCAGAGTAATGATTTGTTGCATGCAGTTGACACCAGTGGTCGAGCTTATGAGGTTAGAAATGGTTGTCCTATTGAGAAAGAGAAAATTGTTCCCAGAAATGCAGAAAAGGTGTTAGCTGATGAAGTTTTAGGGAGACGTCCTAAAACTCCAGTGTACACTTGGAATTGCAGTAGTCTTTAAAGTGTACGGCAGGAATCTATGGATTTTTTACGCAATTTCTTACGTGAGTATACTAAGAAAAGTGTAAAACAAAAGATTAAGATTAAGATGTTGCAAGAACTAGATCCTTGCTGAGTGAGAGAAAATACTGGTTTGCAAGGTCATTCTCTGGCTTGTCTTTCTATAAAAGTATGTCGAAGTGTTTTTCACCATTTTAGGATGTTAACAGTATATCATACTCAAATGAGGAAATTAGTCAGAACATTGTATTATGCAAAAAGTCCAGCACTAATGTTAAAAAAGTTGAATAGTGCTCTTTTGCGTGGATCTGTTTCAGATGTAATGAACATTTGTGAAGAAATTCATAGTTACTTTGATCCTGAGGAAGACAGTGCAGAAACTGATACATTAATAAAAGGAAATGTGGAAGAGAATGTACAATATTGTAGTACAGAATATGTTGAGCAAGAAATGACAAAGTTTAAGGTGATTTCAGGTGAAAGGCCACATTTTTCTTGTATTTGTTGTCGACGAACTCATTATAAAAATCAGAGCAGGACTGTTGATCTGTATTTAAAAAGTGAAAAGGAAAATAATAATTAGTGGAAGGAATTTGCAACTTATTTGTTGGCAGAGAACTGTTTTGATTTGGGTTCTGATCAGCGTATTTGTAAATATTGTTATAACAAATTAGACAAGAACAAAATGCCTGCTAGAGCTGTGCATAATAATCTTGAGTTGGTAAATATTCCTTCTGAACTGATGGATTTAAATACCTATGAGTCTATTCTTATTCAAGTGTGCATCCATTTCAGGCTATTGTTCGTATGGAGCCTAGGACAGGGAAATTGCCTCCTTCAGATTTACAGAGAGGATTAAAGGGAAGAGTTGTATATTTGCCACTAGATTTAAAGAAAAATATTGAAACAATTGGTGTAGAAAATGTAGAAGATGAACCTTTAGTTATTCTTGTTAATAGCGTTCCTACTAAGAGTAAGAAAATCTGGCAACAATTAGTGGATGTTAGGAAAGTGAAAAAGGCAACGTTGTATCTGGTAAAAAATAATCAATACTATAAAAATGTGTATGTGGGAGAAGAAGAAATAACTGTAGAAGAAGATAGTGACTCGTCATGTGGACAAATTGAAAAAGTGGATGTGTCCAGAACTGAAGAAATCATCAAACATTATAGTGTTCATCCACTGCATTCCAAAGAAGTGTTGGGGAATACTATAGAGGTATTTCAAATGAAAGAAGCAAAGGGAAGTCCCATTAGTGTATGGGAAGAAATCTTGGAAGCTTGTTGTTTCCCTCAGTTGTTTCCAACAGGAAAAGGCAGACGATATGATGACCAACCTGCGCAGATTCCTGCATCTGAATACCGGAGATCAAGAATATTTATTTATTTATTTATTTCTGAATTTGTAGAGCGCATGGTTACACTTTCAGTGTGTCCCCGCGCTGTCAGAAGAGCCATCGACTCCGTTAGTCAAACAAGACGGGCTAATCATTGGGAAAGAGGAATGTTTTGAGCTTTCTACGGAAGATGAGCTCTGATGTTTCCACTCTTAAGCTCAGGGGGAGAGAGTTCCATTTACGTGCTGCCAAAGTGCGAAAGGATCTTCCTCCCATTCTGGCCTTCTTGTGTCTGGGGACAGCGAGGAGGCCTGCTCCTAACGAGCGGAGTTGCCGAGTGGGCGTATAGGGGCAGAGAAGGTTCCGAAGGAAGGCCGGGCTCTTGCCATGTACTATCTTATGACCGATACAAAGGACTTTGAAATCAATTCTTTCATTGATCGGAAGCCAGTGAAGAGTTTGTAGGGATTTTTTTGAGGGGGCTCTTCTGGGCAACCGGAGGACCAGGCGGGCGGCAGCATTCTGGATAGTCTGCAGTCGCCGCCGGCTAGAGGCATTGGCCCCCAGATATAGGGCGTTGCCGTAGTCCAATCTTGATGTGACCAGGGCGTGGACAAGGGTCTTCCTAGATGATTCAGGGAGCAGGTCGATGGTTTTGCGGAGTTTCCGTAAAATCGAAAAGCACGTACCGGCTACCCGTCTGGTATGGTAGTCGTAGTCCAATTTCGAGTCCACCCATACTCCCAGATTCTTGACCTGATCACTAGGGGTAGGAAGGGGCCCCAGGGTCTGTGGCCACCAGGCAGATGACCAGACTGAGGGGGGTTTTCCAACAATCAGCACCTCAGTCTTGTCACCGTTAAGACGGAGGCAATTCTTCGCCATCCATCCCGCCATGTCCTGGAGGCATGCTGAGAAATTAGCGGCGATTTACAAAAAGGGGGGTGGTGATGAACAGAGTGTCTGAGTTAAACAGACCACTCTTACCCAGTCCAAAGATCAGGGCTTGATCCATCACCGTTATTTATCTCACTGCCCCATCCCAGCTCAGAACCTGGCTATATGCAAATCAGTCTGTCCCTGGCCCAGTGCATCATGGGAACAGGGCAGACCAAACTACCAAGCCAATTCTTCACCAGAAAGGAGACAAGCTACCGGGGACCGGTTTCTGGCATTTCAGCCTTCTTCGGCCCGGCTTGCTTGAATCCTGATGGAGCAGTGAGAAAGGGACTCATGTCTGAGTATACCCTGCCACACCTATAGTGGCCAAAAACGATTTGCAAAAAGGGGGGTGGTGATGAACAGAGTGTCTGAGTTAAACAGACCACTCTTACCCAGTCCAAAGATCAGGGCTTGATCCATCACCGTTATTTATCTCACTGCCCCATCCCAGCTCAGAACCTGGCTATATGCAAATCAGTCTGTCCCTGGCCCAGTGCATCATGGGAACAGGGCAGACCAAACTACCAAGCCAATTCTTCACCAGAAAGGAGACAAGCTACCGGGGACCGGTTTCTGGCATTTCAGCCTTCTTCGGCCCGGCTTGCTTGAATCCTGATGGAGCAGTGAGAAAGGGACTCATGTCTGAGTATACCCGGCCACACCTATAGTGGCCAAAAACGATTTACAAAAAGGGGGGTGGTGATGAACAGAGTGTCTGAGTTAAACAGACCACTCTTACCCAGTCCAAAGATCAGGGCTTGATCCATCACCGTTATTTATCTCACTGCCCCATCCCAGCTCAGAACCTGGCTATATGCAAATCAGTCTGTCCCTGGCCCAGTGCATCATGGGAACAGGGCAGACCAAACTACCAAGCCAATTCTTCACCAGAAAGGAGACAAGCTACCGGGGACCGGTTTCTGGCATTTCAGCCTTCTTCGGCCCGGCTTGCTTGAATCCTGATGGAGCAGTGAGAAAGGGACTCATGTCTGAGTATACCCTGCCACACCTATAGTGGCCAAAAACGATTTACAAAAAGGGGGGTGGTGATGAACAGAGTGTCTGAGTTAAACAGACCACTCTTACCCAGTCCAAAGATCAGGGCTTGATCCATCACCGTTATTTATCTCACTGCCCCATCCCAGCTCAGAACCTGGCTATATGCAAATCAGTCTGTCCCTGGCCCAGTGCATCATGGGAACAGGGCAGACCAAACTACCAAGCCAATTCTTCACCAGAAAGGAGACAAGCTACCGGGGACCGGTTTCTGGCATTTCAGCCTTCTTCGGCCCGGCTTGCTTGAATCCTGATGGAGCAGTGAGAAAGGGACTCATGTCTGAGTATACCCTGCCACACCTATAGTGGCCAAAAACGATTTACAAAAAGGGGGGTGGTGATGAACAGAGTGTCTGAGTTAAACAGACCACTCTTACCCAGTCCAAAGATCAGGGCTTGATCCATCACCGTTATTTATCTCACTGCCCCATCCCAGCTCAGAACCTGGCTATATGCAAATCAGTCTGTCCCTGGCCCAGTGCATCATGGGAACAGGGCAGACCAAACTACCAAGCCAATTCTTCACCAGAAAGGAGACAAGCTACCGGGGACCGGTTTCTGGCATTTCAGCCTTCTTCGGCCCGGCTTGCTTGAATCCTGATGGAGCAGTGAGAAAGGGACTCATGTCTGAGTATACCCTGCCACACCTATAGTGGCCAAAAACGATTTACAAAAAGGGGGGTGGTGATGAACAGAGTGTCTGAGTTAAACAGACCACTCTTACCCAGTCCAAAGATCAGGGCTTGATCCATCACCGTTATTTATCTCACTGCCCCATCCCAGCTCAGAACCTGGCTATATGCAAATCAGTCTGTCCCTGGCCCAGTGCATCATGGGAACAGGGCAGACCAAACTACCAAGCCAATTCTTCACCAGAAAGGAGACAAGCTACCGGGGACCGGTTTCTGGCATTTCAGCCTTCTTCGGCCCGGCTTGCTTGAATCCTGATGGAGCAGTGAGAAAGGGACTCATGTCTGAGTATACCCTCATGTCTGAGTATATAAATTAGCGGCAGCTTGTTCAGCAGGTTGGGTCAGAGCGACCACCAACTGTGTGTCGTCTGCGTATGTCACTACTTCTACCCCATATCGTTCCGCAGTAGAAGCCACTGGGGTGACATATAGATTGAAAAGGGTTGGACTGAGACTTGAGCCCTGCGGCACTCCTTGACCGAGGTCAAAGGTGTCGGAGCGTGCTCCTCCTTGCTCTACCGAGAAGCTGCGGTTGGTGAGAAAAGATTCCAGCCATAACCAGGCCCTGCCTGTCACCCCTCCTTTCTTCAGACACTGCAGCAGCGTATGATGTGCTACAGTGTCGAAGGCTGCACTGAGGTCCAGAAGCACTAGTGCTGCCACATGTCCCGCATCTACGTGCCTCCTCAGTGCCTCAGTCGAAAAAAGGAGGGCTGATTCTGTAGAGTGGCGTGCTCGGAAGCCCGATTGGTTGGTGTGCAGGAGGCCTCTGGACTCTATGTGCGTGGAAAGTTGTTGGTTAACCAGCTTTTCCGCCAGTTTAGAAAAGAAGGGTAAAAGCGAAATGGGGCGTAAGTTACTGAGCTGGGACGCACTGATGTTGGGTTTTTTCTTCAGAGGCAGTACGACTGCCTGTTTCCACCGGTGAGGGACCTTGCCGGTGTCAAAAGAGGTAGATAGAACGTGGCCAACATAGGGTGCCAGATGACTCATGGCGCTGGCCAGAAATTTGGCAGGGGCAGGATCGTGCGGGGAGCCTGATTTAATGCCTTTAGCAATGGCTATCAGGAGATCTTCCGACGGAATCTGGAATACTGTGAGGCAGTCTTCGATCATTGCCTCCCAAGCTGCTTCTTCATGAGGAGGAAGAAGGTTAGAGCCAGTTCTGGCATCATCTGGGAAACTGTTGTAAATGTCGCGTACCTTTTTGTGGAAAAATTCTGCGATGGCGTTACATGATTGTGCTGATGTATCGGCCTGCTCTAAAACAGGGGGAGGTGTTGTAATCTCTTTATAAATCCTAAAGAGTTCCTTGGGAGAACATATAGCACTATCTATTCGATCCGCATAGAAGGACGCCTTGGCTTTCCTAATTAGGAGGTGATATTCTTTTATGCTAGCTCTGTAAACATCTCTTGCCTCTAATGAGTAGTTCCTTCTCCAGGCGCGTTCAAGCCTTTTACAGGCTGCCTTGGTTTCTCTAAGAGTTGTGCTGAACCAAGGTGCAGTTTTAGTTTGTCGCTCCGGGCCCTTATTGGCCCAAGGGGCAGTAATATCCAGGGTTTTAGTGATGTGTTCGTCCAGGGCTGCGCAAGCTCTGTCAACGTCCACTCCTAGGTCTGCAGGGGAACCGTTTAGTAGGAAGTGATGTTCGAAGGACTCCATGGAAAACCTGGCCCATTTTCTTTGCAGTTTATTTGCGCAATGGTGAGTTTTTTTATGATGAGTCATGACTAGGAAGTGAAAAGGAACTAAGAAATGATCTGTCCACGGCAAAGGAATGGGAGTATCCTGTTTCAAATCCTCCATGTTGTTAAAAATGGGGTCTAGAAGGTGCCCATGGCGATGAGTCGGGAAGTGGGAGGTAGTGACTAATTGTAGGATCTGCAGCTCTTGGCATAGTTCTTGAGCAGCTGAGTTGTTAAGGTCTTCAATGTGGAGGTTAATATCCCCTAATACAAGGAACTTCCTGTATCTCATAGCCAGTGGGGTGACGTTCTGGATAAGACTTTCCGTAAAGTTTCTGCTACCTCCCGGAGGTCTATAGATCAGTAGGCCTTTGATGACCGTATTTTTGTCAATATCGATGGAGGAAACTCCAGTTTCGCTATCTGTTATAGTGATAGGTTCGAGGATGCATGTCATATTCGTTCTATAGATTATGGCAATGCCGCCTCCCCTTCCCTTAGGTCTATCCTGCCTGCAAATTGCATATCCAGGGGGCAGGGCCTCCCTGACTTCTGGGTCTGAGTCTTCGTCCAGCCAAGTTTCAGTAAGGCATAGTAGGTCCCATTTATTGTCAGTTAAAAGGTCGAATACTTCCAATTTATGTTTTTTGAGGGAGCGACAGTTAAGTAGAGCGCCACTGATTATTCTACTGTGCTCTGGTTGGACGTTGCCGTTGGGCGTGCTTGCTTTAAGGTGTTTGTTGAGGGTGAAGCCGCAGTTTTCACAGGAATTGGTAGGACTGCTGAGATCAATACTGTGCTCACATACCTTGAGATATTTGTTGCGAAGGCTGAGGAGCTCCTCTTTGTCGTAGCGGTTATCTGGGGGGTGAGGACCAGGGGGTCTGGCCCCGTGCCCCGGTCTGCCGCGGACGGGCGCAGACGGGCTTGCCTTAGGCGCGCCTTCGGCGCGCAAACGGCGCTCCCGCTGCGCTCGTCCGCTGCGCTTCCGCTGGCAACACATGATATAGGCGGGGGAGGGCGTGGCCTCGAAAGTGGGCGTGGCCTGTGCGTCGCCGGGGAGGCGATCAGGGGGTCGTTGCAGTCGTCCCAAGGACGCTGTTTGGTTTTTTAAAGATTGAGGGAAAGTGAAGCAACAGGCTTCTTGTGAATTTCACACAGGTAAAATCAATTTAAACAGTTTTAAAAAAGCGAGTCTCCCGGCGTCTGCCTGCGGAGCTCTGACACTTCTGGCGGCAGCTTCCCAATGCGCGCGCTCTTAAATGCAGTCACGGAGTGGGCGTGGCCTCGAAAGTGGGCGTGGCCTGTGCGTCGCCGGGGAGGCGATCAGGGGGTCGTTGCAGTCGTCCCAAGGACGCTGTTTGGTTTTTTTAAAGATTGAGGGAAAGTGAAGCAACAGGCTTCTTGTGAATTTCACACAGGTAAAATCAATTTAAACAGTTTTAAAAAAGCGAGTCTCCCGGCGTCTGCCTGCGGAGCTCTGACACTTCTGGCGGCAGCTTCCCAATGCGCGCACTCTTAAATGCAGTCACGGAGTGGGCGTGGCCTCGAAAGTGGGCGTGGCCTGTGCGTCGCCGGGGAGGCGATCAGGGGGTCGTTGCAGTCGTCCCAAGGACGCTGTTTGGTTTTTTAAAGATTGAGGGAAAGTGAAGCAACAGGCTTCTTGTGAATTTCACACAGGTAAAATCAATTTAAACAGTTTTAAAAAAGCGAGTCTCCCGGCGTCTGCCTGCGGAGCTCTGACACTTCTGGCGGCAGCTTCCCAATGCGCGCGCTCTTAAATGCAGTCACGGAGTGGGCGTGGCCTCGAAAGTGGGCGTGGCCTGTGCGTCGCCGGGGAGGCGATCAGGGGGTCGTTGCAGTCGTCCCAAGGACGCTGTTTGGTTTTTTTAAAGATTGAGGGAAAGTGAAGCAACAGGCTTCTTGTGAATTTCACACAGGTAAAATCAATTTAAACAGTTTTAAAAAAGCGAGTCTCCCGGCGTCTGCCTGCGGAGCTCTGACACTTCTGGCGGCAGCTTCCCAATGCGCGCACTCTTAAATGCAGTCACGGAGTGGGTGTGGCCTCGAAAGTGGGCGTGGCCTGTGCGTCGCCGGGGAGGCGATCAGGGGGTCGTTGCAGTCGTCCCAAGGACGCTGTTTGGTTTTTTAAAGATTGAGGGAAAGTGAAGCAACATATATGCAGAAGATCCAAGATTTCGACAATGTATTCCGTATTTGTTTCAGCTTTTGTTTGAGAGTGACTTGTCTGGACTTTGTTATGCAGTCAACAATATATTGAAAACAGTTGTACATCTGCAAAATGTTTCGGCAAAGGAATTTATGGTTAAAGTACAGCAGAAAGATTATGTTTTGGAATCTCAGCTGATTATTCTCATGGCATGTCAGCGTGGTACTAATGAGTACTGGTACCGTAGTCATTGAGAACTTACATGTATGCTAAGGAACTTAGGAACTCCTACATGGTTCATTATTCTAAGCTGTGCTGAATATGCTCGGGACGATTTACTTCAATTTCTTCAAGAGGCAAATCCAAATATCTATATATATAAAAACGAAAGTATGTCTGTTTGTCCTTTATGCATTACTCCACCATTCATCCAATCGGCATGAAACTTTGGGAAGTTGTTGAGTACACTCCGGCGATGGCTTCTCGCAAAAAAAAAAACATTGTTAAAAGTTGTTGAGTACACTCCTGCAAAGGTTTCTGGCAAAAAAAAAAAAGATAAATATCGGCCCCCCAGTCCTCCAGGGCCCTCATAATCTTTCCAATACTGAACGTTTACAGTTTCTGGTGCGACTCGCTATTACAATGACCATCAACAAAGCACAAGGACATTCACTGCAAGTGTGTGGACTAGATTTGGAGAATCCATGCTTCTCACATGGACAACTGTATGTGGCCAGCTCAGGCGTCGGAAAACCTTCTGATTTATTCGTGTTCGCACCAGAAAGAAAAACAAAAAATACTGTGTATCCACAAGCACTCGAATAAATAAACAGAATTAAAACAACACTTTAAAATGTTTTCCATATTAAAATGAATAAGTTTCAATAAAAATGACGCAATGTAAATTAAATGTTATCATAATATTTTCCTTAAATTTCCTTTCTTCTGAAATCGCAGCAACGTGCGACGGGTAAGCTAGTAGTAAATATTGAATACAAACACCTGGAGAATTGTGCTCTTTGGATCCAGTTAATGTATGCAGGTTTTTTAATCATAGATTTGAAGCTATGATGTTTTTTATCACCAATAAAAAAATCCTCCTCTTGGAGAGTTTCTGGATTTCTTTTGGAAAAAGGAGAATCAAGCAAGAGGTGCTCCTCACAACATATGCTAATATGGATCAAAGATGCTCCCAAATTTGGAACAGATTTGGATGATACTGTGTTGTCTTTTATTGAAGAATATTCTACATGTGCTATAACCAAAAGCACAGAAGAAAAGGACTTAGAACAACAAGTCTTACGATTCCAAAGCCATCGTTGTGGGAAATACTGTTGTCGAAAGTACAAATCTAAGGACAAATTGTACACCAAATGTCGTTTTAGATTTCCACGTCCTGTAATATTGAAAGGAGGAGTGAACAGTTTTATGTCATCTTTGCGACATACTATCACAAGAAAGTCTCCAAAAAATACCTACAACTTAAGAAGAAATGAAGAGTCAAAAAACATAAATAACTACAACCCAAATATTTTGTCCATGTGGAATGCTAACATGGATATTCAATAGGTTGCAGACAATTCCATTACTGTTGCTCGATATTTAACATCCTACATAACAAAATCAGAAAAGACGGAATTGAAGGAAATGTGGGAAGAGATTTCCCACGAGAAGAGTCTAAGTAAGAAATGATATACTTACAGTTTGAAGATGTTATCTCATCGAGAAATTGGAGCGTATGAATGCTCGGAACGCTTATCATCTGCAAGTCTATACTCCAAATCTAGAAGAATCATTTGGGTAAGTCTAGGTCTTGCTGCACCAGGAAATCAAGTACTTAAATCTGTGCAAGAAATTAAATATTTAGGTGAAAAAGAGCCAGAAAGTACAGATATTGTGAAAACAAATATGTTGGATACATAATATCCAAATAGAAGTCATCATCTTGAGAACATTTGTTTCTATGAAGTGCTGCAAAACTATATTTTTAAACTGAATATTACAGAAAACATCAATAATGGTATATATGCTGTGATTGTTTCTGAAGGATGTTTGGTTAAACATAGAAAAGGACATTTGACTAATCACCGTAAACTGAGTTACGAAACTCCTGACAAAAGGGAATTTTACTATTTAGCTCTTTTGCAACTCTTCAAGCCGTGGCGTTCAGAATTGGAATTACTTGGAGATTTTGGGAGCTATGAAGATTCGTTCAACGCAACTAAAGATACTATAAAATGTAATGTTTTTGCTAATTATGTGAACATTTTGAACAACAAAATTGAGCAAGAAGCTACATTTGCAGCTGAGATTTCTAGAGACAGTTCTCAAGACAGTCAAATGTCTGCTTCGTTGAGTCAGGATCCACTAGGAGAACCAATTGTTCAAAATGAAGCAGCAACTGCCATGGATGAGGTGGAAACAGCAATGTTTCAAGCTCAACAAGATGTCACAAACTTCGGAAACTAGGAAGAACAACTAAACATTGAGCAGAAACAAATAAATGAGCAAGTGAGAGAGCAGATTGACCATGGATTACTTCATGAAAAGAAAGAGTGCTCTTACTCATCATTTCTACCTATCCAAATGTACGTGAGTAGACAAGTTGGAACAGGAAAAAGTTTTTTAATTAAAGTAATTACAACTTATCTACAGAAAACAACGGAGTCGCATTTGTCTTGTGTTGTCACTGCTCCAACTGGGTTGGCAGCACACAATATTAAAGGAATTAATTTACATTGATTATTAATGCTACCAGTAGAGCATGAAAACAAATTGGAATACCACAAGCTATCTCGAGAAGCTTGCTGTGAAGTTTCAAGAGTCTTGAAGAAAATTAAACTTCTCATTATTGATGAGGTAAGCATGGTATCAAACGTAATGCTTGCCTTTGTGCATTTGTGAGTATGACGTATTATTTGGAGGAAAGCACATCATAGTTTTTGGAGATCTACTACAACTTACTCCTGTAAAAGAACAACCAGTGTTTAAAACACTGGCACATGAAGATACCAGAAAGTCTTTGGGGAGCATTGGAAATGTTAACATTTGGTCATATTTTGAGTATAAGAACTTATTACAAATATGCTACAGGCAAAACATGCGGATTATGGAACTATTCTTGAAGATATAAGAATTGGAAAAGTGACTGAACATGGCAAACAAGCTTTACAGAGACGATTGCTTTCCAATTTGTTTCCAAATGAAAATATTGTTCCTGAGAAAATATATATGAGAATTGCAGAAAACAAATCTGTAATCTGCTTAATGCCAACACTGCGTGAATGTTCTATATTCAATAAAGACATTTTAAAGTTGGAAAATGAAGAACTTATAAAATTGGAAGCTATTGATAAAATAAAGCATGAAGGAAACACTATTATTTTGACCGTAAATTTAAAGAGGAAATTGTATTCTTTAGAGAAATCGATAAGTGAAACTGCTGGTTTAGAAAA
This sequence comes from Lissotriton vulgaris, assembly GCF_964263255.1. NCBI lineage: Eukaryota > Metazoa > Chordata > Amphibia > Caudata > Salamandridae > Lissotriton > Lissotriton vulgaris. The sequence continues at coordinate 28,635 of NW_028241211.1, forward strand.
GAATTTATAAGTATGTGTATACTGTAGGGTATTTTACCTCATAATTTGAATGTGGAAAAAGGTTTAGTAAATGGAGCAATGGGTAAAGTTATTGATTTTGTTAATTACATAAATAGAGATGGTATTGAATTTTTGAAAATCAAATTTGATCAAATTGAAGAAGTACAACAATTTAGTCGTTATTTAGCTCGGTTTTTGCTTGTAAAAGATTTGTATGTTCGCAGAAAAGAGTTTCCTGTTTCTTTGGTGTATGTGGTGACCATTCATGATTCTCAAGGTTTAAGTGTAGATAGTGCTTTGGTGAATATTGGAAGTACCAGGTTTAAAGAGGGTATGGCATATGTTGCTTTGTCTCTGTTGAGAAATTTATCTGGATTGTACATGATTGATTTTGCTGAGACAGAGATTAGTGCAGATGCAAATTGTGTGAAAGAGTATAATAGGTTAAGAAGAGAATATGCACCCAATTTAGGTCAATATCCAGTATTTAAAAAGCGTGTGGTAGGTAGAAAAAGAAGATATGAGAATATCTGTAGTGAAGCTGTAGAGAAAGAAAAAAAACAAGATGAAGTTGTGATTGAAAGCAAAAAGAAAAAGGACACTGTTGAAGAGATTGTTGGTTATCAGTTTGAAAATAGTTCTGGTGTCAACTGCTATGCTAATGTAGTTGTTATTGTTGTTTTTTTTCTTGAAAGTTTGCAACAGCAAATTGTTGAAAATTGGGAAGAAAGATTTTGTTTGTTGTTGTATTCTGTTTATGAGAAATGTAGTAGTGATAAAAGTAAAATACAAAGTGTTTCTGATATTTGAAATGTTTTGGACATATGTTCTGGTTCTACTAAATTTACACAGAATATTCAGCAAGATTGTCACAAATGTCTAATGTATATGCTTGTTGTATTGAAAGATGAAAGTGTAGATATTGAAAACCTTTTTGGCCTTTCTTATAAATGGCAACATGACTGTGAAAATTGTTTGTTTACATGTAGCACTAACATAGATACTGAAAGATTTATATATTTGACTTTACCAGACTGTGACTCAGTGTGTTTTAACAATCTAGTTAGAGGAGCAAGTCAAAACATGGAGTGTAGCCAATGTAAATCACAAATGTCATCAACATTATTTATACAAAGATATGGAAAGTATGTCATTTTAATGCTGCAACGTTGTAGAGCTGATGGAAGAAAAATGGAAACTTTAATTCAAAATGTTGTAGCTACTCAACTATCAATATCAGGAAGAACTTTTGTAGCTGTACCAATTATTTTTCATGATGGTCCTTCTACAACATCTGGACATTACACTGTTTATTTAAAATGTCCAAAAGGTTGGATACATTGTAATGATAGTCAATTGGTTTTTAAACAAAGTTTGCCTCAAGAGTTTTCAAATTCTTACCTAATATTTTTAAAGCCAAAATTGTAGGAACAAAATGTGGCCTCTCAGGATGACTGCTGTTAAGGAAGGCTGGTCTGGTGTTGTAAAGTACTTTGTGAGTGAGGGTGAGGAGCTTGAAGATGATCCTCTTGTTGACGTTGAGGTAGTGTAGGTCTATCAGGTGGTGGGTGATGTGGCTGCAGCAGCAGGGGACATTGATGATCAGTTAGACAGAGGTTTTTTGGATTTGTTGTAGTCGTTGTAGGTGTTTGACTGGAATTCCTGTGCAGAGTGTGTTGCTATAGTGTAGTCTGCTGCTGATGAGGGCCTGTGCCACTGTTCTTCTTCTTTCGGATAGGATCCACTTGTAAATATTGCGGAGCATGTGAGGGTGTTGTAGCAGTATGAGGAGATGGTGTGGACTTGCTTACACATGGAGAGGGAGGAGTTGAGGATGAATCCTAGGTTGTGTTCATGGTTGGTAGGTGTTGGTACTGTTCACAGTGTAGTCGGCTACCAGGAGTCGTCCGAGGCTGAGGGGGTGGGTCCGAGGATGAGTACCTCCGTCTTGTTCGAGTTCAGGTTTAGAGAGCTGCTCCTTATGCAGTTGGTGACATCCTTCATTCCCTCGTGGAGGTTACTTTTGGTGGTATGTGGCTTCTTGGTGAGGGAGAGGATGGGCTGGGTGTCGTCGGCGTAGGAGATGATGTTTTGGTTGTGATGGCGGGCCACTTGTGTGAGGGTGGCCATGTAGATGTTGAATAGCGTCGGGCTAAGGGATGAGCACTTGGGCACGCTGCAAATGATGTCAGTGGTTTTGGATCAGAAGGCTGGGAGGCGGACGCTCAGGATTGCTATTGAACAGCTTCCAAACTAAGATTTTGACACATACTATTTGGTCATGAGGAAAAGTATTTGAAACCATTGAGGACTTTTGTTGTATATTTTGTCAGCATATATTTGTAAGTAACAATATTTACAGTGTATGAAAATTAATCATAATGTTTTGTTACTTTATGATTGTTTGAGATGTCTCATATTTATGTAAGAAATTGCTCTTAGAAAAAACATTTAACATATGTTTTTTATTGTTTTTTAGATTGTTATTGAGAATGTTTTTTTTTAAGATAATCTTATTGATTGTCTTTTTTTTGTCCGCTGTTATGGGATGAGTACTATTGAACTCACTGTTTCTAGTGAAATTCAATATATTCTGAGAACAGCAAAAAAGGCAAATGAAATGCTTTACAAATTGTTGTAAAATATATATTGTAACTGTATTTTTTTTTGTCTTCCACAGATGCTAACTTTATGATATATACTTTTTCTATTATGTATTATTTTTAAGGTGAATATAAGTAATTATAAAAAATTGTCAATGGGATGTGCTTTTACAGAGCTGAAGGAACAAGAGATGGACGGAGTACATATCTGTGTAAAGATGGTTTGTATCTTTTAAAGACATTTGAGAAAGTTAACATATATACTGAGTATACCTGGGGACCTACTATCTTTGAACATATATTTTAAAAATGCCAGAGACTTTTATTATAGAGATGTTGTTATGACCGTATTTTTGGCTCTATTTCTGAGTGATGGTGACTTTAAGCTTGCTACCATCCAGGATCTCTATTCTTGCCTTGTGTTGGTCCTTTTCAGGCATTTTTCAGAACCTAGAAGCATAAACTAGAGGATAGCTGCTTAATATGATGATAGATCCCTTATTCTTGACTCTAATCCATCTATTGCCTATTGGCTTTGACATAATTATGTGTCCTTTCATCATTCTACCTATAGTAGAGGGTGGACCTGTAGTCCTGACTTTATATTATGGTTTGTGTATGTACTCTGAGAGAGCTAAGTGTTATTTCATCCTTCTCAGGCCTACAAGGCCCAGAACTAGAGAGACTCCATTTTGCTTTCTGTCCCTGCAGACTGAGATGCTTGCAGGGTAAAGGTGATGTTTTAGTTATGAGGTGTTGTTCGCCCTTTGCGAACTGGAGAGAACCGGCCAGAGCTGAATCTAATCAGGAAGTGTCTCTGGGCTCAGGTCTCTAGACGAAACAAGCAGCTGGTCACTGTGGGAGCGTCTAGAGCAAGGAGCCTGGTACATGGAATCGGTGGGAGGAGGCTGCTGGCTGGAATTTTCCATGAGGAGAGAGCATTCCATATTAGTGAAGTGCAGAGGCGGAGTCAGTGAGAAGAAGTTGAGTTGGAGCAGAGAAGAGAAGAAGACAGTCGATGCTTGGAACAGAGAGAAGTCAGTTTGTCAGTTTGTCAGTTTGTCAGTGAGACAGTTGGAGCCAGAGAGAGAAGAAGATGCTTGGAACAGAGAGAAGACAGACAGTCAGTGAGTTGGAACCAGAGAGAGAAGCCAGAAGCAGTTGTGAGCAGATGGTGTTTTGAGCAGAGAGAAGTGAGATGATGTTTGGAACTGAAGGAAGCAGTCAGAAGCAGTTACTTATCAGAAGGAGTTGTGATCAGCTGGAGTCTGAAGTGATGCCTTTTGGAAGAGACTGAAGTTATATCGTGGATTAGTCTGAGGGAGCAGCTGGAGTGAATTGGACTTTGGAACTGAGATAATCAGACAGAGTGAAGAAGCTAGTGGAGCGAACGGTTATCAGAGCGGCAGAAACTATTAGGCTGAAGCTGGAAGGTGGAGAGAGTTCGTGGGGGAGAGGAAGCCAGTGCAGAGTGATCAGGGCAGATGAGTGTCCAAGAGTGCAGGGGAGGATCTGAGACGAACTAAGGCACAGACTAGAGAGGAACCCAGATGACAGCTAGAGCAAGACTTCATACTAATAAGGTGATATCCTTCTTGTTACATAGTTTGCTTTACATTTAAACATTAACCTTGCCCCTATTGTGTTGCTAATCCTTTTTCTTTCAGCGGTGTGCAGTCTATTTACAGTATAGTAATAAAGCTTTACAGAGACCCCGCAGATCTGTGTATGTGTCTATTCCCCTTTTTCTTTATAGGCTATGTGTTATAGTATAGTGTTATATTGTTATTGTTATTGTAATAAAGGAACCCCAGTTCTTAGCGAACCAGTGTGCATGTGTTATTCTTATGATAAAGCTAACCTTTCTTCTAGCCAGATGCTGTATGGTAACTGATGGATCAAAAGGTAGGAGGAGCGCTTAAATCAGGGAATAACTTTTGCATATAGTGTGTGCCTCTTATTCTTATACCATAAAGGTAACCTGTTCTTCTAGTCAGGTACTACTGTTTGAACAGATGCTACCCCTGATCAGACAAGTGATAACTGAATAATTAGGGAGAGAGGAGCCCTTGAACTGGAGGATAAGTTGTACATCATCTAATTTGGCTATCATTGTGTGATTCATATTATCATAGTATTGTACCTCTAGTGAATAGTGAGAGAAACTTCCCAACATAGAGAGAGAGAGCTGAAGGTATTCATAGGAAAGTGATCGTCGTTGTGATGCGGCATTAAAGAGAGCACCAGGGGGGATGCTGATGTTTATACCCACAGGATTGTGGCTTGTAATGTAAGTAAAAGAGCACCAGGGGGGATACTGGGGTCTATACCCACAAGATTGTGGCTTGGAGATTATAGAGAGGGCCTCAGGGGGGATACTGATGCCTGTACCCACAGGATCGTGGCTTGAGTGAGCACTGGTTGCAGTCAGTGTGTAATGGTAAATAATCAGAACTGCCCTAGGGTAGAATAGTCTGGGTCTGAGTTGCAGCGAGACTATGAGGTATGAGTGTGGTGTAGGGCATGGACGACCTTAGTAATCAGTGAGTATTCCTAGTAATCCCTATAGATTTAGTGGGGTTTTTGATGATATGAGCTTGTATATTGCTAATTCCCCATCCTCAGGTAGGTACCCAGGTGCCTGGATAGATGGGTCTTGAGGAGGGAGGTGGTTGCGTTTCGGCTGGGTTGGTGGTGCTCTAATGAGCTGATTCTATCTGGTCCGAAACTCTGGTCATTACAGATGTATAAAATGGAACACGGCTTCAGAAGAGCTTTCTGCAACGTACCAGTATGGTGGTATAGAAAGACATGCTTGGCTAGTAGAGACCAGAGAGTTTCAGGATTAAAAGAGACCAAATTGGTCTCCATAAAATATGTCACAGAGAGTGTTTTCAAATACTCTTTTATGTTTAGAAGGGCAGGATAAGTTATTGTGTGTAGTTTTTCTGCTCTATGTAAATATGCCTTCATCATACACAATACTTTGTGTTGAAGTGGTGTTCTATATCTGTTGCTGTGAGTATTTTTCTACTTATATAAGGAATCACTACTTTCTTATTATGTTAAAAGGTGAGTACTGGATAGGTCTTTAAGAATTGATGTGTGTGAAAACACATGAAGTATTCAAAAACTAGTGTGATAATGGTACCTAAATACACACAGATACATAGTGTTATTCTGGACAACCAACAGTATATCATGCATTTTACTAAAACACATTTACTAGTTTGGAATGGGTAAACTGAATAGACATATTCTACTTTTTTTAGTACTGTATTTTACTATAACAGCCTGAGTCTTTTCCTATAGTCATAAGGAGTGACTGGTTTCAAAATTTAAGAAAACTTAAGAACAGGATATCCTGTAATTATATTTATATAACTTTATAAAATACTAAAACTCTACTGTTGAATGTTATTAGACAATGGTATTTATATAATATTTTTTTTAGGCCAAAATAGTTGATAAAGCTAGTTTTGTATTATGAATTAAGAAAACTGATAACATGAAGTGTTTATGTTTTTGTACAAGGGCCTACAACATAAGAGATTCATTATGGAAAAAGAACAGTACAATACCGAGGACAGTTTGGAAATTACCATCATTGTCATTGAAGAACTAAACCTATCTCCCACAGGCAGTAAGAGTGAAAAACAAGAAATGAGTGCTGCAGATATGAGCTGTGATTTCCAAGACGAAAGCTTTGATGCTGATTTTGTGGAAGCATTAGATTATATCGAAATTTTCAAACATATAAATTCCGAAATTGCTAACCAGGAAATTGATGTCAATGAAATACCTGATGAACTTCTATTAGAAGCTCTGTTAAATTATGAGATGTTAGAAGAATACATTTATTGTTTAATAATAATAAAGGTTTGACCACTATCTACTAATGTATTCACTGTACTAAAAGTGAAGCACTTATAGATTCACTTAATATATCTTTTACATTATTCTATTTATTCAAAATATGCAAAGTGGGTCTGAGGGCATGGATTACTGGAAATCCCTATGGACTATGCATGAAGTCTGGTATCTACCTGCATACTTTATTTTTTATACCTTCAATTCCCCAGTCTGTATCCTTACACTTTCACCAAACACTCTGACACTGCTGTTCCAGTATCGTAGTGAGCCATTCAGCAGTATGTGCTTATGTATGTACTGTGGTAAAACTGAAGCTGTTATAAATGTAGTCAAGCACTCTCCTTGCAGAACTGTAATCATCTAGTCAGTATCCAACTACTCATAGAGCAAAGTAGGCCTTAGGCTATGGGCTGCTTTAAACCCCCTATAGTCTATGCTTGCAGTCTTCCATGCACCTGCAAACTTGTCTTTTATATCTTCAATTCCCCAATCTGTAACCTTACACTTCCAGCAAACACTCTGTCACTGCTGATTCAGTATTGTACTGAGCCATTCAGCAGTATGTCCTTATCTATGCACTGTGCTAAAACTGAAGCTGTTATAAATTCAGTCAGGCACTCTCTTTGCAGAATTGTAATTATCCAGTCAGTACCCAAGTATTCATGGAGAAAAGTAGGCCTTAGACCATGGACTGCTTTAAACCCCTATAGACTATGCTTGCAGTCTTCTATGCACCTGCAAACTTGTGTTTTATACCTTCAATTCCCCAGTCTGTATCCTTACACTTCCACCAAACACTCTGACACTGCTGTTTCAGTATTGTAGTGAGCCATTCAGCAGTATGTGCTTATCTATGTACTGTGGTAAAACTGAAGCTGTTATGAATTCAGTCAGGCACTTTCCTTGCAGAACTGTAATCTTCCAGTCAGTACCTAAGTACTCATGCATTAAAATAGGCCTTAGGTCATAGACTGCTTCAAACCCCTATAGAGTATGCCTACTGTCTTCTATGCACCTGCACACATTTTTTTTATACCTCCAATTGCCAAATCTGTATCCTTACACTTGCAGCAAACACTCTGTCATTGCTGATTCAGTGTTGTATTGAGCCATTCCGCAGAATGTCCTTATTTATGCAGTGTGCTAAAACTGAAGGTCTTATAAATTCAGTCAGGCACTTTCCTTGCAGAACTGTAATCATCCAGTCAGTACCCAACTACTCATGCAGCAAAGTAGGCCTTAGGGCATGGATTGCTTGAAATCCCTATAGACTATGCATACAGTCTTCTATGCACCTGCAAACCTGCCTTTTTATACCTTCAATGCCCCAGTCTGTATCCTTACACTTCCACCAAACACTCTGTCACTGCTGTTATAGTTTTGTAGTGACTCATTCATCAGCGTGTAGTAATATATTCACTATATTAAAACACTTTTGGGCAGATATACAATAACTGGCACATCCCCACGGATATGCCAGTTATTGTGACCTGTGACACCACCACCATGGATGTGCCGTATTTACAATGCGGTGCACCATGGGGCAAAAACGGCACAGCTATGTGATGTATCTGTGCCATAAAGGCTGCACATTGCTTGAGTTGCTTGCAAGTGCAACGCTTCTCCAGCAATGCTCTGGGGACCCTATGCTCAGAATGCTGTGTCAATCCTTACTCCTGCTTCAAGCAAGTGCAGGGTTTTGAGGCAGCATGAGACCAAAAGTGACAAAGTGAAATCTTGTAGATTTCACTCAGCCACTTTTAGGAGGTGTTCCTGCACCGAACGCCCCCCGTGTAGGAATGTCTCCTTCTGGTACTCCCAGATGCGTCACATTGTAAATACCACACACCATGGCGCATCTTTTGCACTACCGCTGCGCCAGAAAAGGGATGCAACAGCAGTGTAAAAGAGGCACAAGGGGGTTGTAAATCTGCCCCAAACACTTACAAATTCACCCAGGCAGTTTCACCAGCAGTACAAAGGGAGGGATAGACTTGTAACATATTTGTGCACATCTGTTGCATTCAAGTGCTTCGGCAGTATACAGTATACTATAAGTAAACACATTATAGATTTATGCTGTAGCACTTCCTTATAGTTCTGCACTTTCACATTCACCATACACTGCTAATGTATTCATTAATTCATGTATGCACTACACATTAATTCAAACAAAGTTTTACACACTATTATACAAATATAGCTCTTTTTTCTGACCATTGAAGGTAGTTCTGAAAAGAACTGTTTTTTTTGTCTTTTTTGATGGTTTGTATTTTTGGGGGATTTTTTGAACAATTTTTTTTTCAACAGGAAAAAAGGGAACTGGAGAAACAAAACAGTCAAAAGCTGGAACAAATAAAGAAAAAAAAATGGTGGGAGCAATGGTGATTCTTTTTCCGTCTGCAAATTAAGTCTATTGATTGCTCACCATAACAAAGAGTTTCTTTGCAGAATTTACACAAAATAGTAGGACCAGCAAAATCAGGGCGAATATCTGGGTGTGGACTTGATTCTGCAGCAGATGATGTAGTTGCTTGAGATGTTGGAGTCTCCTTACGTAATGTGCTGCATGCAGCATTAGCATAGTTGTTAGGATGCACTTTTTTTACGTGCCTCACCATACTCGCTGTTCCAAATGAATAGTGCATAGGAGGATTTCCTCTGGAGAGCACTGTTGAACAAATTTTACACGTGACTGTTGCAGCATTGACTTTATTTTCTCCTTCTGGAAAAGAGAAACATTTCCAGTTCAATGCCTCCTTTCTCTTGGGGGCTGGATCCTCCACCAGAAATTCTGCATCTGAAGAATGTTCAGAGATGTTTTCAGGTTGCTGTACAGCGATAATGAACAATCTTAGAATAAACAGCTCCTTCTCAAAAAGATGTTTCTTCAGTAAAGAACAGAGAAGAATGATTAAAATTGGTGGGGTCTTTCAACAGTTAGAATAGGAAGTATTATAACCAATCAAATCTCTTGTTTTGAAGTCACATGGCTTTGCGTACGCGTAAGGTGTTCTTACGGTGCTCTTATGGTACGATTACGGTGCAAGTACATATGACGTACCAACGCAATTTGCATAATTGCTTTTAAAAGTAATATACGCTTATTAAAAGTAAAAAAAACAATTTTCATCATTATTCCAGATAATGTTTTCCCTTAATATTTACAATAAATTCATAAATATATCTTTTTAAACAATTAGAAACTTTCGCGCAGTACGCGTACCGGTGCCGTACAAACGTACGTGACGTCACGTGGAAGCGCCGATGCGACGCATAATGTCAAAACGTATTCGTAACATACGCGCGGGCACGCGCCCGTACAAAGGATGGTGCGATCCCGTATGCATACCGTACAATTACCAAAGAAAAAAATGAAAAAAGAAAATATATAGAATTACATTTTTATATTTTGAAAAACAAATAAAAGTAATAAAACATTTTTTTGGCATTTTGTTTTTTTATTATTTTACACTAAAAATATATATTGTAACTTAAAAAATAAAATAACTGAAATTAGTATTATAAAAATGTACGGAATTAGTACAAAAAGAAAGAAATATAATAATGAATACATTTAAAATTTATCATTTACAAAACCTTTGAAATTCACTGAAAACTATAGGTTTCAGCCACGTTATAGTTAGGAATTAGCATTTAAAAAACCTTGCAAATTCACTGAAAATACCATAGGTTTCACACACGTTATGGTTAGGAAATAGCATTTAAAAAACGTTAGAAATTCACTGAAAAAAACATATTTTTCAAACATCCATTTACTTGCATATACAGCTATACACACACCATTACACTTACTTCTACAGAAATGTACACATACTTACTCTCTTAAACAATCACTTATAGAAACACATACTTATTTATACAGGAACTCTTCCAAATTCTCACTCTCACATATACTCACTTTTATACATCAATACTCACATACACTAGTTTAAAACATATGTAGTTACTCATAAAGACACTATTGAGACAGTCATTCACTCACTAACACACCCATACACACACTCATCCACCCATACAATCAGGCACACATTATTTTTATTATACCTGTTACTTTCATTTTACTCTGCACATATTTTCTCTGTGATCGATGTGATTTTGTGCCACAGATACTAGGGTGTTTGTCCTTGGCCTCCGATCTTATCAGACTTGGTCACACGTATACCTAGAAACTAATTTGAAGGATGTAAGGCACAGGCATTACAACACGTGTTGGTCAACAAAAAAACATTCTTAAGATTATGCATTTAAATGCATACTATTTGTAAAAGCATGTGTGGAAAAGATATATGCATGCCAATGGTTTTGTTGTGACGATCACGCATGCTTATGAACTGGGTTTGGGCATAGTGGAGTCTAGGGTACCAGGCGGAAGGGCACGCATCTGCACTCATACAATATAGAAGTATTATAGGATTTTTAAACCCCCCCAAAAAATATTCCATAATTATCCTAGATTAAGTCTTCTGTTAGTATGTTCATTAAATACATGAATATATGTTTTTAAACAATTAAAAACATTTGTGCCTTTTTTGTACGGGGTGCCGTACATGATGTCACATGAAAGCTTTGATGCGATGCGTAACCTCGAAGCGTATTCGTAGCGTATGCTGAGAATTATTAGCAGTACAAACTATGGTGCAATCACTCTCTCACTGTCAAATCAGAGCGCAGGGCGGGCTAGGAGAATGATTAGAAGTGGTCACTCATTGGAGATCCAATTCAGGTGTGTGGCTTATCCACAGTATCATAACGATATTTTTTAACCTGGTTAAGTTTGAGGTTTGCATGAAATACTGTGCTATAGGCAGATATGGAAGTTTAGGGAGCGGTTTTCTACATTAAGCTTGGTTATTATCATTTACATATAGGTGTCTGAGGGAGGGAAAAGAAGTCTATGTGAATGGCGAGGATTGCACAATAGTACCAGATCACTCCTTAATTTGTAGACACACACAATTGCATGGCTCTTGGGTAATGGCAATAAAAACAAATGTTGGCACAGCAAGCATGAACGCCATGTTAAAAATCTCGATCCTAACAATTGGGCAAGAGCAGTTGTCAGAAGATCAGAGGAGCAGCAAAGGTCTGCTCCAAACACTTCAAGGGCACCACCACCACCAATACCATCAAGTATGATTCCTTCTTTGCAGCCAGAATTCAGAAACTTAATGGTTCGCTGCATACATTGCAACCAATTGATTTCTTATGGACAACAGTCCATAGAAATAATTCTTCAAAATAACAGGAGCCACAACTGCTCACAATATTTTTTTTTTTAGTTTTTTTTAGTTCTTTGTTCCTGCTTAACACTTGTTTCGTTTACAAAGTTTATTTTTCTTCTTTTTTGAAGCATAAAAAAACAGTTCTTTTCAGAACTACCTCTACTGGTCAAAAAAAGAACTAAATTTGTAGGTTTATATGTTTTAGTTTGTCATAGTTAACGTCTAGTTCATAAATGAACGAATGAATGAATATGAAAGTGCAAAACTAGAAGGATGTGGTACAACATAAATCTATAGGGTTTTTACCTATAGTATACTGTAGTACTTCCAGACTTAAATGTAACATATGTATATAAATATGTTACAACTCTATGCTTCAATTTGCACTAATAGTGAAAGTGCATGGATGAATTTATATGTATTAAGGGCAGTTTTATAATCTCCTTGTGTCACTTTTTTTTGCCAACGTGCACGTACTGTCCGCGTACGGGTGCATGCACCGTGTGCGCTCCCTATGATTTAAAAAATAAATAGTTTTTTTGGGCCTTCGGGGTCCTTCAAGGACCCCTGAGAAGGCCTAGGGGGTCAGGGGGTCTGTACTCTGCCCCCTTTTCACGTATTCCACTTTTGTTTTGGGCTCTCTTGTGCCTCCGTTCTCCCGAGAGACAAGATGGCGGCCAACACTTCCTGGTTTGGACAGTTTGGAATGTTGACAGACGACTGACAGCCGGTCACAATTTCGCTCGTCCACGCCAGGGTCCGCACATGGTTGATTTTCTCAGTAACTACTGGAGGGATTTACACCATTTAACCAAAAGCAAAATTTGGTATAATTCCATTCAGCGGTTCGGGCTGTAGCCATGTCTAATCGTCCTATGGAAAGTAACATGGGGAAAACAAGTTTTGGGACCCCCTTTTTTCTCGGCCCCCACTTGACGAATCCCCCTGAAACTTTCAGGGAAGGAGCGGAGCGAGCGGGCCATCTTCTTTAAGAAATTTGCATAGATTTATCAACCGGCGGCAAAGTTATTCCCAATAGAATGTTGCGGATTTCCTATGGAAACTAGGTCCTAACTATAACTATCTACTGGCGACCACCAGTAGATAATATATAACGTATCATTTGATCAAGCCTCTGGCTAGAGGCGAAACGCGTCATGCAGAACTGCTTGGGTGTTATATGATTGATGGAATAAAACACTGATTTTGCAAAGAGCTGGGTCTGACATGTTCGTTCTGAGTCCAGTTGGAGTAGCTGAACTGGGATGCGGCAGCGTCGAACGATATGAGTAAAATATATATATATATATATATATATATTACCTACTGGCGATAGCCAGTAGGTATATATAGTTAGGACCTAGTTACCATAGGAAATGCGGAACATTCTATTGGGAATAACTTTGGCGCCCATTGAGGGATCTGCCTGTAATTTTCCTTAAATTTGCCTCGCTGTGCTCCGCTCCTTCCCTTAAAGTTTCGGGGGGATTAGTCAAGCGGGGGCGAGAAAAAAGGGGGGTCCCATAACGTGTTTTTCCCCATGTTAATTTCCATAGGGACATTCTGACAAGGCTACAGCTCGAACAGCTGAACGGAATTGCACCAGATTTGGCAAAAAGGTAGGGACTGGTATGGAGCAATGCCTCATGGCCGGGATGCCTGTCACCTCCTCCCAACACAATCCCCAAGGATGGGAAGACGGACGCAGTTCTGAACTTTTGGAAGGCGGGAGGGAGTTACCCTCCCGGCCGTATTTATTAAAATATGAAACAAAATTAAAACATTAAAATAACAGTTTCATATCATGTACAATTTTCATTTATTACATTTCGATGAAGACATGTTCATTGGCTAACCTTAACAAATCTCTAGTACAAAGGTTTTCCTAGCCGAGTCTAACATCCTGCAAAAGCATACTTTCTAAATTAAAATTGTACATCCTAGCATTACGGGCCAACGGCAAGGTCGCAACCGGTGTCAGATCCCTACTACCAAAACTCTCGCCCTCACGGTGTGAGTGGCGGCCGCGCAGAGTACTGTACCCTCTGTGCCAACTCCAATTTCCCTTGTCTTGTGGGGGCCCCCCATTTTAACTCGACGCCATCTTAAAGGTCGTCCGAGGACCCGTGTGAGGTGTCTGTAAGAAGGCAGCGTGGACTCCCCCTCCCACCCCACACTGTCTATCACATCCGCCGTCGCGGATATCCGGGCCCCGGGAAATTCGTAGGAGGGGCATCTAGCCGCCTCCTCCCCTGGAAGGGGCCTATGGCCGTCTTCCCCTAGGTGACCCATACTTAGTGGGTGCCGCCTCCCCGTGGGAGGGGCCAATGGCCGCCTCCCCCCGGGCGCTCCCATCCATAGTGGGTGGCGCCCCCCTCTAGGGACCTTGAAATTACTGCTCACCGATCATGACCTTACCGCCACATGCCGGATAGTTGACCGGCTATCCGGCCCCCCCACAAACTCCTCCTAAAGGTCATGCTTTCACAAACCCCTTAGCCATTATATGAAGTCTCCTATGAGTAAGACATTCCCCTCCCGGGACAAATGGACCCCATCATCGAGATACATGTGATCCCCCCGAATACATCCATGCGGAATACTGTGCAACTGCGCCGGGCGAAACAACTTACCAAGTTCGTTGTTGACCTTTTTCACTGAATGGTTCAGTGCTGACACCGAGAGGCCCCCCCGCCACACCTTCCTGGGAATCATGTGGGACCATGCTATCGTGCACCCCGGGATCCTTCTCCCCAGCCAGCTAACAGTAGATAAAACTCGCTCGAGTAGTACTCGCCGACCGAGTGTCACCATGTCATTGCCCCCCAGGTGTACTATGATTACAGATGGCGGTGACCTCTGCCGCCCTAAGAGTTCCTCGACAAAAGATTCAAACTGGTCAATACAGAGCCCGCCCCTTCCGTGGAAGGTCACTCTGTACCCGTATTCCCCAGCTGCGTGAGTCACGTCACCTGCTTTGAATACGTCCCCGGCCCGCCTCACTTATGAGTGGCCCACGACCCACACCACTCTCTCCTCAGCCGGTGATCTCTGACCGCTGGTCCCCTGGTGCCGGGTCGACTGCAAATTCCGCCCCGCATAACATGCTCGCGAAACTGTAAATCAAACAGAAGACAAGAAGCGTGAGTGCATGTAACTTGACTTCACAACATGTGAAATCGCACATACCTTTTAAAACAATTCGACGACCATCGTCCCAGTTGTTTCACCTCTTCAACACTCTGACCCCTGGCTGTAGCCTCAGTAGCAGCCCCTATCCTAAAGGAATGGGTCCCAAAATCGCACGGGTCCAAGCCCGCCGCTGCGATTGCCATTGTTAGCACCCTCTGAAACTGAAACCTCGTCAGTGGGGTGGCATCAATGTGTCTCAGTAGGCTTCCCCCCCATGTATACGCCCTTCAAGCCAAATATTCCTCAACGCACTTTACCGGGCACATGGGGGACCCTCGCATGCGCTGGACAACAATACTGTCTCCCATAGCTCTCTGGTCAGTCTTGGACTTGGCTATTGTGACTACCATTGAATCACCCCTAATCAGGATGTGCTCCCAACACAGACCTCCCTCCACATCTTTCTTATTCTTTGCGACCAGTTCGCTCACCCGCATAGCCCCATGGAACGCTAATGCAAAAGCGGCCCGGAACAGAACTGCTTCGAAATGGGAGGAACATGTCGTGGGAAGTATCGACATAAGCAGGGACAACCTTTCTAACCCAATCGGGCGCCTCTCGTCTACTGTACGACCTTCCAGGCGTTGCCAACCACGAAGGGCTTTCTTTACCAAAAAGGACGATGTCGGGTCCTTGATGCCATGCGCCTGCGCCATGAATGAAATGGCGGCCCGGTGCCTATTGGCCGTTGCTACTGATCGGCCTTCCTTGTGTAATGCTACCAGAAACTTTAGGAAGCAATCCTCCTGACCCCATTTGTCCTCCCCTGCCGGACCCAAAAATGCACAATAGGAACGAAACGCTCCTTCGTATGCCTTCCTTGTCCTGAGGGCTAAGCTTGCTGCCACGTGGTCTTGTAATCCGGGGCACCGAGTAGCCAGAGTGCTTCGGGAAATGGTGCCGCCGCTAGGTCCGCGGAAGGTAGATAACCCCTGAAAGCCTGCATGTGTGAACGAGAGAGTGCATCAGCAGCCTGATTCAGTACACCCGGCACATGTTTCGCCCTGAATTGCACGTTCAGTCTCCTGCAAAGTAGTACAATTTCCTTCAGTAATCTCAATATCCACTTGCAGCGTGCTGCCTGATTATTTATACATTCAACAACAGTCATATTGTCGGACCAAAACACCACAGAGCGATCTCTGAACTCATCCGGCCATGCCATTAGAGCCACAAAAATGGGGAACAACTCGAGGAACCCAATGTTACCTGTGAGACCGCTGGTGTGCCACCATGTCGGCCATGTTTGCGCCGACCATCGATTACCAAAGATTGCGCCAAATCCCATGCTCCCCGCCGAGTCGGTCCACAAACCCAGCTCGTCCGAAGACGCTGGCGGCTTGTTCCACACCACTCGACCGTTGAAATCCGCCAGAAATGCCAACCATATGCGCATGTCCTGGCGAACCTCTGCGAACAGTCTCGTGCGGTGGTGTCCTTCCTTGAGACCAACCATAGCTTGTGCGATAGAGCGGGAAAAGGGGCGGGCCATTGGTATCACTCTTAGGGCAAAGTTAAGCTGACCCACTGCTTGTTGTAACTGATGGAGGGTAACTTTCTCCTTGCTAAGGCACAGTTCCAGGGAAGCCCTGAATTTCGCTACTTTCCCTACTGGCAAACGGAAACATCCCTCCACAGAATCGAGCTCAATTCCCAGAAACTTGAGTGAATTAGATGGTCCAACCGTCTTACCTGGTGCCAATGGCACTCCGAATCCCTTCATGAGGGTGCAAAATTCCTGTAACGCCTGCACACATTTTGTGTCGCCGGCTGCCCCGAAGAACAAAAAATCATCCAAGTAATGCATAACATGGCTATGGCCAGTGGCTTTGGTGAATGCCCATTCCAAAAAACAGCTGAATTTCTCAAAATAAGCACAAGAGATGGAGCAACCCATTGGCATACATCTATCCATGTAGTAACGTCCCTGGAACACAAAGCCTAACAGACGCTGATCCCGTGGGTGTACCGGGAGCAACCGGAACGCCGACTCGATATCTGACTTCGCCATCAGCGCTCCGGGCCCCAGGCGATTCAACATGGTGACGGCATCATCGAAGGATGCGTACCGCACCGAACAAACTCCCGGGTCAATCGCATCGTTCACCGAGAGACCCCTCGGAGCTGACAAGTTATGGATCAGCCTAAATTCCCCCGGGTCCTTCTTGGGAACCACTCCTAACGGGGAACAGATGAAATTAGTTACTGGCGGGTGCCTATATGGGCCAGCAACCCGGCCAAGGGCAACCTCTTTTGCAATCTTCCTCTCCACCACCGCTGGATTATGCTGAGCCGACAGTTGGTTTCTACAAAGTGGTTCCCCACGAAAATCCCCCGCCGGGATGTGGAAACCATATAAGAAGCCATTCCTCAACACCCCAGCGGAGACATGATCAGGGTATTCGTTTAGCCAGGGGATCATTGCCATGATATCAACGGGGGTAGGTAGCGGTACACAATGGTCCCCCTCAGTCTTGCTTGGCCCCTCCTCTACCCCCCGTCCCACTATTCCTGGATCTGCACGAACTCTCGGGGTGCGAGGAATTCCCGCAACCTGCACACGCATGTCTGAACTTACATGTCCCTTGTGGCCTGGTGCAATTGCCCCTGTTAAAATTCCAACAGACCCCTCTCTTACCCCCATTCCCACCATTCCTTTCTTGGTGGTCACCACCGGGGCCCGCTCGAAAGGGCACCGCGGGCTGTTGGCGGGAAGGCCCCGACCCATTTCCGCCTAGCGAGAACGACTTCGTCGCGCCCGGCAGGAGCTGCTTCTGCCAAGAAATCGAGTCGAGACAATCCCACGTCAGAGATGAATCGTACTCCTTGGCCTTACGGAACTTCATATCGTAACCCATCCACTCATTGCCCTCATACGTTTCATAAAAATCCATTATTCGTGCCTGATAGCAGGACAATTCGGGCAAAACCTCGGGCTTACGTTCCCCAATAATTGCAGTAAACATCGCAAAGGCCTTGGCCCAATTTGTGATTGTCTCATCAACCCTGAATCCCGCCATTTTTGCTCGCCATACACTCGGGTGCCACAAATCTTTCTGCGTCTTAGCATACTCCATCTCGCAATGGTCAGTCAGCAGAGAAAACATATTCACATACTTATCAGCCCATATCAATTCTTTCGTGGCCAACGGTATATGTTGGACCACCCTCTCCCGTCTTGAGGGCAAAGACCCCTCCCTCGCCATTGGCAATGCCTGCTTACCCGGCTCCATTGTTGTTCCCGCTGTTTTTCCGACGCCAGCTGTCCACCTGTGGGGGGACAAGAGGGAGATTCGCCTTTGCGGCATCTCGCGACTGCCGCAACTGCTGCATTAGTAACTTGGCCTCTTCGGCCGTGTCTTCAGGTGCCGTAGCACCCCCTGTTTTCCTGCCGAGCCATGCGGCCAACTGGGCAGCTAATTCTGGAGGCATGTCCTCCTCGTTGGCGGGCGTAACAACAACCGGAATCGGTACCGGGGCCTCGACTGGAATGGTCGGGCTTGCCGGGGGTACCTCGGGAACCGGGACCTCCTCCCCTGCCGCCCTATTCCTGACCCCTTTACCCCTACACGCGGGGACAACCCCCGGCAATGCCGGGCCTATTACCTTCTTCGG
The DNA here is from genome assembly GCF_964263255.1 of Lissotriton vulgaris. Taxonomy (NCBI): domain Eukaryota; kingdom Metazoa; phylum Chordata; class Amphibia; order Caudata; family Salamandridae; genus Lissotriton; species Lissotriton vulgaris. The sequence goes on from NW_028241211.1 coordinate 47,164, forward strand.
TTTACCCGTATTGTTCATCGCAGCCATCTGCTTCTTCATGCTCGCCATATCTCTTATCAGCATGCGAAGCATCTGGTCAGTCCCGGACTTCTTTCCTGCCTTCTTGCCAGGCATTGTTATCGAATATTCGATCCAAGTTGATCAACACGGTCCTGGATCCTTAGCCTCGAAGTCGCTGAAAGAGAAACACAAGAATTACAAGTTCTCAAACTTGCTCCTTGTTCCGTCGAGGGCTCACGTGCAACGAGTGGGTGCAGCTTCCAAGCACAGGAACAAGAGGATGCTTCTTCGGATTCCCGCTCTCTTTATTCCTCTTCGGGAGGGCGTGAACCCTCCGCTGGAACGCCTACTGAGCGTGGCCATCGGTGTAGGTGTCTAGGACAACCCCTCTTGGGCAGGAAAAAGGCGCGCCCCGGCTACGCCGCTTCGGGCATACCAGCCGTGACACGCCCCCCACCCAAAATGGTTTCCCGGGAGGATCCGGGCCCCCGACCATACGTTCGGGGGGACCGAGTGGTCGCCCCTTTCCATTTGTATGTTTGGTGTTTTTGAGAAAATGGAATGTGAAATTGAGTCCAATGCAATTTTCCATAGGACCTTTAGACACAGCTACAGCCCGAAAGGCTGAATGGAATTACTGCAAACTTGGCAAAATGGTAGAGCATGGTATGCAGAAGTGCCTTTTGTATATTTGGTGAAAATCCCTTCAGTAATTGTTGAGAAAATCGACTTTTTTCAAATTATATATCTATAGGCGGGACACAGTGCGCGTACGGGCGTGCACCGTCATTGCACTGTCCTTGCACGTGCCGGGACCTTAGCGTGCGCGAGCTGCATGCTGATTGGCTGCCACAGTCTGTCAACACTCCAAAACAGAAATTGTTGGCAGCCATCTTGTGCCTCGGTAGACTGAGGCACAGGAAAGCAGAAAAACAAACGTGTAGAACTCAAAAAGGGGGCAGGGTAGAAGCACCCTGACCCCCTAGGCCTGCTCAGGGGGTCCCAAAAGGACCTCCCAGGCCCAAAATGTTTTTTCTTTAAATCGCGGGGTCTGCGCACGGTGCGCGCACCCCGCCATTTTTCCCCCAAAAAATTGTTTTTTTCAACAAAAAAAAATTGGGGGGGCTGGGGGGTCCTTGCAGGACCCCCTGAGCAGGCCTAGGAGGTCAGGGTGCTTCTACCCTGCCCCCTTTGCATGTTTTGCACCTTTGTTTCACTGATTTCTTGTGCCTTGGTTCTACCGAGTCACAAGATGGCTGCCAACACTTCCTGGTTTGAAGTGTTGACAGACAGTGGCAGCCAATCCGCATGCCTTTCACAGGAAAGCTTTTTTGCAACAAAGAAGGTAACCCACACTTCTATATGTATTACACCATTCTGTTTTGGGTGAACAGATAAACAAAACTTAATATGTTTATCAAGGCGATTATTTGCGCCGTTTTTATTTTTCAAATTTTGTAGAAAAAAGTTTTTGCATGTACAGAGAAATCACACTGCCATTTACGTAGTAACCAACCAAGTTTGAGGTATTTTTAACTACACAAATCATAAATTTACAAACATAAACAATATGAAAACAGTGAGAAAAAGGTTTTTTGTATACAACAAAGTGAACATGTATCATGAACGTGGGGAGGGAAAGATGTCAAATTATTTTTTCAAAAACATCAACAAACGCAATTAAGCAAACATTTTTCTAACCAAAAGCAATTATAGCCCAAGGAGCAGCCTTTAAATGAATCTGCATGAAAACAAAAAAACCTCTCGGAAACAATGTTTATAAGGCTATAGAGTCCCAAGTATTTTTTACGTATTTCCAAACTCAGGACGTAATCCTGTTCGCCTACGCGTTTCGAGTTTGCAGGGTATCTTCGCAAACTCTCTTCAGGGCCAAATGAATTCTTCCCCCTGTTTCTCGACCTCAGGGGACTTGAGGTAAGTTTGGTTTGTCCAGAGTATAAAAAATAGGATTTTTCGAGTCTGTGCGTTTTCTGGATACGTGACTCAGGAGGAATCAAGTGGATTCTTCAATTCTGTGTTCAGTATTGGTCGTTAATTCGCTTCCCAAACTTTTTTGTTTAGGGAGGGTCCTGGAGCGGACCGGTTCCCCTTTACTGATCCTTGTCTATATCTGCTAGTGTGTCAGCATGTTCCACTTCCTCATTCCATCAGTTAGAGTGAACGGCATACAGGTTGGAGCTGTATGCCGTTCACTCTAACTGATGGAAAGAGGAAGTGGAACATGCTGACACACTAGCAGATATAGACAAGGATCAGTAAAGGGGAACCGGTCCGCTCAAGGACCCTCCCTAAACAAAAAAGTTTGGGAAGCGAATTAACGCCCAATACTGAACACAGAATTGAAGAATCCACTTGATTCCTCCTGAGTCACGTATCCAGAAAACGCACAGACTCGAAAAATCCTATTTTTTATACTCTGGACAAACCGAACTTACCTCAAGTCCCCTGAGGTTGAGAAACAGGGGGAAGAATTCATTTGGCCCTGAAGAGAGTTTGCGAAGATACCCTGCAAACTCGAAACGCGTAGGCGAACAGGATTACGTCCTGAGTTTGGAAATACGTAAAAAATACTTGGGAATCTATAGCCTTATAAACATTGTTTCCGAGAGGTTTTTTTGTTTTCATGCAGATTCATTTAAAGGCTGCTCCTTGGGCAATAATTGCTTTTGGTTAGAAAAATGTTTGCTTAATTGCGTTTGTTGATGTTTTTGAAAAAACAATTTGACATCTTTCCCTCCCCACGTTCATGATACATGTTCACTTTGTTGTATACAAAAAACCTTTTTCTCACTGTTTTCATATTGTTTATGTTTGTAAATTTATGATTTGTGTAGTTAAAAATACCTCAAACTTGGTTGGTTACTACGTAAATGGCAGTGTGATTTCTCTGTACATGCAAAAACTTTTTTCTACAAAATTTGAAAAATAAAAACGGCGCAAATAATCGCCTTGATAAACATATTAAGTTTTGTTTATCTGTTCACCCAAAACAGAATGGTGTAATACATATAGAAGTGTGGGTTACCTTCTTTGTTGCAAATTATCTGGGCCCTTACCCCACTTCTGTCCGCATGGGCCAAACTCCTTTTTGTTACATATTTCACAGGAAAGCAGCATGCTCATTGGCTGTCAACACTTCTAACCAGGAAGTGTTGGCATTCATCTTGTGCTAGGTAGACAGAGGCACAAAAGAAGTAGAAAAACAAACGTGTCGAACGCAAAAAGGGGGCAGGGTAGAAACACCCTGACCCCCTAGGGCTGCTCAGGTGGTCCCAGAAGGATATTTACATATTTAAACGTTATCCGCCAATAAAATTATCATTTAGAAAACCTTTGAAATTTATTGAAAAAAACTATAGGTTTCACGCCTGGCATAGTTAGGAATTAGCATTTAAAAAGTGGTCCCAGAAGGATATTTACATATTTAAATGTTATCCGCTAATAGAATTAGCATTTAAATAACCCTTCAAATTCACTTAAAAAAACATAGGTTTCAGGTCATATATAGTTAGGAATTAGCATTTAAAAAACCTTGCAAATTCACTTAAAAAAACATAGGTTTCAGGTCATATATAGTTAGGAGTTAGCATTTAAAAAACCTTTGAAATTCACTGCAAAAACCATAGGTTTCAGACCTTATATAGTTAGGAATTAGCATTTAAAAAACCATTGAAATTGCTCCTATATAGTTAGTTGTACTAACTATATTTCGCGCACCCGCAATCCACTGCTGAGGATGTCCTATATTACATCATTCATGACATGGTCAGTGACATCACTGATGACATCTCAAATGAAATTACCGAATAACAAGGGGGACAGGGTGTCACTTTGACACCCTGTTGCACCCCTGATTCAGGCTTGTGTGCCATGTGACACACATGCATGCCCTTAGGGCATGTCTGTGTGCCATATGGCACAGGTGTACATGCACAGATGTCCATGTACACAGGAATTTGTTATTTACCATGCAATAGGATTATATGGTAAATAACTAATTCTTAGGGGCCTGTGGCACTGTTTGCAGTGTTTGCAGTGCCACCTACATATTGATTTACCGATTCGGTAAATTTACTGAATCAGTATTTTACAGAATCTGTAAATTTACCGAATCGGTAATTTTACCGATTCTGTAAAATTTTGGCCCCCTACATCTCAATCACCAAATACCAGTCGGTAATGGCCGAAATCGTCCGTTACCGACCGGTATTTGGTGACCTACATCTGGCCCATAGTTACTTTCCATTATATAACATTTAATTTTAAAATATTCATCATTTGCTACTTTAACTTCTATTTATAGTAAAAAAATCAATACATTTGTCAATTTGTGGACGATATTAGTGTCACTGATATTTTTTCCCTCATATTTTTCTACTTACCATTATAATTATAGGAGCACGATGATCTGGTAAACAACATTTTTTACACAATGTTTTTTTCAACGATATTGTTTACTGTTTGACTTGGCCTTTTTTGTAGGGACATCCCAGAACTTTTTGCCTTCTTCCTGAAATGTTTTCTGACCTGTTGTTGGTGGTTTTGTGACTCTGGGCACTTTATCACTGCTGTTCAGTTCTAAAGTGCATGCGCTTTCTATAATAAACTAGGCAACATTGGCCTACACCTGTTTGGCATATTTCTATCAGCCCCTTGTACAGTGGTTTCCCATATACCCAGGGCCAGTAAATCAAATGCTGCTGGTAGACTTGATACAAAAGGGGGTGGTGATGGGCGGAGCATCTGAATCAATCAAACACTCACACCCAGTCAAAAGATCTGGGTTTAATCCTTCACCGTTCTTTAGCCCACTGTGCCACCCCAGTTCAGAAATGGCTATATGCAAATCAGTCTGACCCTGTGCCTCATGGGAACAGTCCAGCCGGAACTGCCAAGCTATGTCTTCCCTGGACCGGAAACAAGCTTCCGAGGACCTGTTTCTGGCATTCCAGCCGTCTTCAGCCCGGCTTGCTTGAATCCAGTAGCAAAGTGAGCAAGGGACTCACGTCTGAGCATACCCTGCCACACTTATTTCGGCCAAAAGCGGTACAAAAGGGGGTGGTGATGGACGGAGCATCTGAATCAATCAAACACTCACACCCGGTCAAAAGATCTGGGTTTAATCCATCACCGTTCCTTAGGCCACTCTGCCACCCCAGTTCAGAAATGGCTATATGCAAATCAGTCTGACCCTGTGCCTCATGGGAACAGTCCAGCCCGAACTGCCAAGCTATGACATTGTTCTACATTCTGTCCATCAACTGTGTTTTTTGCAATTTTCACCCCGAGTGTGCTGGGTATACTCAGACGTGAGTCCCAGGCTCTGCACACCACTGGAGTCAAGCTATCCAGGCTGAATGAAGGCTGATAGCCAGAAACCGGTCCTTGGATGCTTGATTTCGGTCTGGGAAAGACATGGCTTGGTAGTTCGGACTGGTCTGTTCCCATGGGGCACAGGGTCAGAGCTGATTTGCATATAGCCAGTGTCTGACCCAGGGTGGTGTGGAGTGCAAAAAAAACGATGGATTTAGGCCCAGATCCTTGTACTGGGGTGAATGTATGACATTGTTCTACATTCTGTCCATCAACTGTGTTTTTTGCAATTTTCACCCCGAGTGTGCTGGGTATACTCAGACGTGAGTCCCAGACTCTCCACACCACTGGAGTCAAGCTATCCAGGCTGAATGAAGGCTGATAGCCAGAAACCGGTCCTTGGATGCTTGATTCCGGTCTGGGAAAGACATGGCTTGGTAGTTCGGACTGGACTGTTCCCATGGGGCACAGGGTCAGAGCTGATTTGCATATAGCCAGTGTCTGAGCCAGGGTGTTGTGGAGTGCAAAAAAACGATGGATTTAGGCCCAGATCCTTGTACTGGGGTGAATGTATGACATTGTTCTACATTCTGTGCATCAACTGTGTTTTTTGCAATTTTTACCCCGAGTGTGCTGGGTATACTCAGACGTGAGTCCCAGGCTCTCCACACCACTGGAGTCAAGCTATCCAGGCTGAATGAAGGCTGATAGCCAGAAACCGGTCCTTGGATGCTTGATTCCGGTCTGGGAAAGACATGGCTTGGTAGTTCGGACTGGACTGTTCCCATGGGGCACAGGGTCAGAGCTAATTTGCATATAGCCAGTGTCTGACCCAGGGTGGTGTGGAGTGCAAAAAAACGATGGATTTAGGCCCAGATCCTTGTACTGGGGTGAATGTATGACATTGTTCTACATTCTGTCCATCAACTGTGTTTTTTGCAATTTTCACCCCGAGTGTGCTGGGTATACTCAGACGTGAGTCCCAGGCTCTCCACACCACTGGAGTCAAGCTATCCAGGCTGAATGAAGGTTGATAGCCAGAAACCGGTCCTTGGATGCTTGATTCCGGTCTGGGAAAGACATGGCTTGGTAGTTTGGACTGGACTGTTCCCATGGGGCACAGGGTCAGAGCTGATTTGCATATAGCCAGTGTCTGACCCAGGGTGGTGTGGAGTGCAAAAAAACGATGGATTTAGGCCCAGATCCTTGTACTGGGGTGAATGTATGACATTGTTCTACATTCTGTCCATCAACTGTGTTTTTTGCAATTTTCACCCCGAGTGTGCTGGGTATACTCAGACGTGAGTCCCAGGCTCTCCACACCACTGGAGTCAAGCTATCCAGGCTGAATGAAGGCTGATGGCAGAAACCGGTCCTTGGATGCTTGATTCCGGTCTGGGAAAGACATGGCTTGGTAGTTCGGACTGGACTGTTCCCATAGGGCACAGGGTCAGAGCTGATTTGCATATAGCCAGTGTCTGACCCAGGTTGGTGTGGAGTGCAAAAAAACGATGGATTTAGGCCCAGATCCTTGTACTGGGGTGAATGTATGACATTGTTCTACATTCTGTCCATCAACTGTGTTTTTTGCAATTTTCACCCCGAGTGTGCTGGGTATACTCAGATGTGAGTCCCAGGCTCTCCAAACCACTGGAGTCAAGCTATCCAGGCTGAATGAAGGCTGATAGCCAGAAACCGGTCCTTGGATGCTTGATTCAGGTCTGGGAAAGACATGGCTTGGTAGTTCGGACTGGACTGTTCCCATAGGGCACAGGGTCAGAGCTGATTTGCATATATCCAGTGTCTGACCCAGGGTGGTGTGGAGTGCAAAAAACGATGGATTTAGGCCAAGATCCTTGTACTGGGGTGAATGTATGACATTGTTCTACATTCTGTCCATCAACTGTGTTTTTTGCAATTTTCACCCCGAGTGTGCTGGGTATACTCAGACGTGAGTCCCAGGCTCTCCACACCACTGGAGTCAAGCTATCCAGGCTGAATGAAGGCTGATAGCCAGAAACTGGTCCTTGGGTGCTTGATTCTGGTCTGGGAAAGACATAGCTTGGTAGTTCGGACTGGACTGTTCCCATGGGGCACAGGGTCAGAGCTGATTTGCATATAGCCAGTGTCTGACCCAGGGTGGTGTGGAGTGCAAAAAAACGATGGATTTAGGCCCAGATCCTTGTACTGGGGTGAATGTATGATATTGTTCTACATTCTGTCCATCAACTGTGTTTTTTGCAATTTTCACCCCGAGTGTGCTGGGTATACTCAGACGTGAGTCCCAGACTCTCCACACCACTGGAGTCAAGCTATCCAGGCTGAATGAAGGCTGATAGCCAGAAACCGGTCCTTGGATGCTTGATTCCGGTCTGGGAAAGACATGGCTTGGTAGTTCGGACTGGACTGTTCCCATGGGGCACAGGGTCAGAGCTGATTTGCATATAGCCAGTGTCTGACCCAGGGTGGTGTGGAGTGCAAAAAAACGATGGATTTAGGCCCAGATCCTTGTACTGGGGTGAACGTATGACATTGTTCTACATTCTGTCCATCAACTGTGTTTTTTGCTGGTAGACTTGAA
>NW_028241212.1:0-55105 GCF_964263255.1 Lissotriton vulgaris
AAGGCGCTGGGGGGGGGGAGCCGCTACTGCTCGAACAGCCAGGTCTTCAGCTTCTTCCTGAAGGAGAGGTGGTCTTGGGTCAGGCGCAGGTCGGTCGGGAGGGAGTTCCAGGTCTTGGCGGCCAGGTGGGAGAAGGACCTTCCTCCTGTAGTCGCTCTTCGGATGCGGGGGACGGCGGCGAGGGCGTGGTTGGCTGATCGGAGGTGGCGTTTGGGAGCGTAGAAGTTGACTCGGCTGTTGAGGTAGCTCGGGCCTTGGTCGTGTAGGGCTTTGTGTGCGTGGGTGAGGAGGCGGAAGGTGATTCTTTTGTTGACGGGGAGCCAGTGAAGGTCTCGCAGATGTCCGGAGATGTGGCTGGTTCGTGGGATGTCGAGGATGAGTCTGGCTGAGGCGTTCTGGATCCGCTGGAGTCTCTTCTGGAGCTTGGCGGTGGTCCCGGCGTAGAGGGCGTTGCCGTAGTCCAGTCGGCTGGTGACGAGGGCCTGAGTGACGGTTTTCCTGGTCTCGGTGGGGATCCACCAGAAGATCTTCCGTAGCATGCGTAGGATGTTGAAGCATGCCGAGGAGACGTTGTTGACTTGCCTGGTCATGGAGAGGGAGGAGTCCAGGATGAAGCCCAGGTTGCGTGCATGGTCTGTCGGTTTGGGTGCGGTGCCCAGGGCGGGAGGCCACCAGGAGTCGTCCCAGGCGGAGGGAGAGGAGCCCAGGATGAGGACCTCCGTCTTGTCCGAGTTCAGTTTCAGGCGGCTGGTCGTCATCCACTCGGCTACCTCTTTCATCCCTTCGTGCAGGTTGGCTCTGGCGGCGGCGGGGTCGTTGGTCAGGGAGAGGATCAGCTGGGTGTCGTCGGCGTAGGAGATTATGCTGAGGTTGTGTTTGCGTACGATGGCCGCGAGGGGGCTCATGTAGACGTTGAAGAGGGTGGGGCTCAGAGATGATCCTTGGGGGACGCCGCAGATGACTTCGGTGGCCTCTGACTTGTACGGTGGTAGGCGGACTCTCTGTGTTCTCCCGTCGAGGAAGGAGGTGATCCACTCCAGCGCCTTGTCCTGGATTCCGACGTTGCTGAGGCGCCGTACTAGGGTGCGGTGGCAGACCGTGTCGAATGCCGCGGAGAGGTCTAGGAGGATGAGGGCCGCTGTTTCTCCATTGTCCATCAGGGCTCGGATGTCGTCGGTGGCGGCGATGAGGGCGGTCTCGGTGCTGTGGTTGGCTCGGAAGCCGGACTGTGAGGGGTCGAGGGATCCGTTCGTCTCGAGGAAAGCGGCCATCTGCTTGTTGACGGTCTTCTCGATGACTTTGGCTGGAAACGGGAGGAGCGAGATGGGGCGGTAATTCTTGAGGTCGGTGGGGTCCGCTGATGGTTTCTTGAGTAGGGCGCTGAGTTCGGCGTGTTTCCAGCTCTCGGGGAAGATGGTGGTGTCGAGGGATGTGTTGATGATGTCTCGCAGGTGGGGTGCGATGACAGCGTCGGCTTTGTTGAAGACGTGGTGAGGGCAGGGGTCGGTCGGTGATCCGGAGTGGATGGAGTTCATCGTGCGGATGGTGTCTTCGGTGCTGATCGGGGTCCAGGCGTGGAGGGTGGTGGTGGGGGGTGGTTGTTCGGTCATGGTGTGCGTTGGTTGGTTGTTGAAGCTGTTGTGTATGTCCGCGATCTTGTTGTGGAAGTATGAAGCCAGGGAGTTGCAGAGGTCTTGCGATGGGGTGATGTCGTTGTTTCCTGCGCTGGGGTTGGAAAGCTCTTTGACGATGTTGAAGAGTTCCTTGCAGTTGTGTGCGTTGTTGTCCAACCGGTCCTTGAATGCTGTTTTCTTGGCGGCGTGGATCAGCTGGTGGTGTTTCCGGGTGGCAAGTTTGAAGGAGGTCCTGTTGTCCGGTGTCGGTTCCCTTCTCCAGACTTTCTCGAGGGCTCGGCAGTTCTTCTTGGAGCTCTTGAGTTCGTCGGTGAACCATGGGGCTTTCTTGCTGCCGGGTCTGCTGGGCGGGGTCCTCAGTGGGGCGAGTTCGTCCGCGCAGTTGCTGATCCACTTCGTGAGGTTGTCGGCGGCCTGGCTGGGGTTCGCTGAGCTGGCAGGAGGGTGCTGGCTCAGGGAGGTGGCGAGCTGGTCTGCTGTGATCTTGTTCCAGCTTCTGCGGGCGGTCTGTTGCTGGTGGTGGTGGGTCGTTGTTTTCTTGAAGGTGAAGTGGACGCAGCTGTGGTCCGTCCATTGAAGCTCTGTGGTGTGGCTGAAGTTGATGTCCTTGCTGGATGAGAAGACAGCGTCGAGTGTGTGTCCGGCGAGGTGGGTGGGGGTGGACACCAGTTGCTTGAGTCCCAGGTTGGTGAGGTTGTCGAGCAGGGTGCTGGTGTTGCGGTCGTTGTTGTTCTCCAGATGGAAGTTGAGGTCTCCCAGGAGGATGTAGTCAGCGGAGGGGAGGGCATGTGGGCTGACGAAGTCGGCGATGTCCTCGCTGAATTGTGTGCGTGGTCCAGGGGGTCGGTAGATCAGGGTGCCTCTGAGGGTGGTGTTCGGGTTGGTGTGGATCTGGAAATGCAGGTGTTCGGCGGTGGTCAGGGAGTTGTCGGTGCTGGTCGTGAGACGGATGGTGCTCCTGTGGATGATGGCGATGCCTCCTCCCATCTGGTTGGCGTTTCGGTCCCTCCGGACGATCTTGTAGCCCTCTGGGATGGCGATGGCGATGTCGGGAGCTGAAGAGGCGTTCATCCAGGTCTCCGTGAGGAAGGCAACGTCTGGAGCTGTGGTGTCGAGGAGGTTCCAGAGTTCGATGGCATGTCTGTGGATGGAGCGGGTGTTGAGCAGGATGCACTTGAGGTGGGTACTGCTGGTGTTCGGCTTGGTGGGTGCTGGTGCGAGGCAGGTCCGGATGCAGGTGAACTTGCAGGCGTGGCAGCTGAAGGGTCCGTGGGTACGTCGTGGAGAGGCTTGATGGCATTCTGGGAGTCGGCCGGTGTTGAGAGCGGTGAGGGTGGCGGCGGAGTACGTCAGGCGGGTCGGTCGGGGTCTTCGTGGGCCAGAGGTCCTGGCGCTGGTCGCGATCCGGTCGCGGACGGGCGTAGACGGGCTTACCTTTGGCGCGCCTTCGGCGCACAATCGGCGCGCCCGCTGCGCGTGACCGCTGCGCGTCCGCACGGTCGCCATTTAAGGCGAAGTGCGCGGGTGGGCGGAGCAGCTGGGAGGCGGGAGCGGGGAGGGAACAGAAGAGAAAAAGGGGCGGGGCCAATGTCGGTGGCGGGAAGCGAGAGCGGAGGGCGGCGAGGTAGGCGGCCAATCAGGAAGGAAACTGGACACGGCACAGGGGATACAAAGAAATTAACAGGCACAAATTTAGGGCAAAACAAATAAAAACAGCAAAATACGCGAGCAGACGGCAGAAACAGACAAGCACAAATTACGGGCAAAACGAGGAAAAACAGCAAAATACGCGAGCAGACGGCAGAAACAGACAAGCACAAATTACGGGCAAAACAAGGAAAAACAGCAAAATACGCGAGCAGACGGCAGAAACAGACAAGCACAAATTACGGGCAAAACAAGGAAAAACAGCAAAATACGCGAGCAGACGGCAGAAACAGACAAGCACAAATTTAGGGCAAAACAAGGAAAAACAGCAAAATACGCGAGCAGACGGCAGAAACAGACAAGCACAAATTTAGGGCAAAACAAGGAAAAACAGCAAAATACGCGAGCAGACGGCAGAAACAGACAAGCACAAATTTAGGGCAAAACAACTGGGAAACCAGAGGGGAGCGACCACGGCGTCAGCGAGGCCGGCGGCGAGGCAGAAGGCAGGCAGAGGGGAACACACGCAGCAGCTGGGCCCAAATCCATCGTTTTTTTGCAATCCACACCACCCTGGGTTAGACAATGGCGATATGCAAATCAGCTCTGACCCTGTTGCCCCATGGGAACAGTCCAGTCCGAACTACAAAAGCCATGTCCTTCCCAGAATGGAATCAAGCATCCGAGGACCGGACCAGTTTCGAGGTAACACCTCTCATCAGCCCGGCTAGCTTGACTCCAAGTGGTGTGGAGTGCCTGGGACCCACGTCTGGGCATCCCCAGCGCACTTAGGGCGGCAATTGCAAAAACAACAAGTGATGGACCGAATGTGGATGAATGTCACACATTCCCCCAGTCAAAAGATCTGGGCCCAAATCCATCGTTTTTTTGCACTCCACACCACCCTGGGTTAGACAATGGCGATATGCAAATCAGCTCTGACCCTGTTGCCCCATGGGAACAGTCCAGTCCGAAGTACAAAAGCCATGTCCTTCCCAGAATGGAATCAAGCATCCGAGGACCGGACCGGTTTCGAGGTAACACCTCTCATCAGCCCGGCTAGCTTGACTCCAAGTGGTGTGGAGTGCCTGGGACCCACGTCTGGGCATCCCCAGCGGACTTAGGGCGGCAATTGCAAAAACAACAAGTGATGGACCGAATGTGGATCAATGTCACACATTCCCCCAGTCAAAAGATCTGGGCCCAAATCCATTGTTTTTTTCACTCCACACCACCCTGGGTTAGACAATGGCGATATGCAAATCAGCTCTGACCCTGTTGCCCCATGGGAACAGTCCAGTCTGAACTACAAAAGCCATGTCCTTCCCAGAATGGAATCAAGCATCCGAGGACCGGACCGGTTTCGAGGTAACACCTCTCATCAGACCGGCTAGCTTGACTCCAAGTGGTGTGGAGTGCCTGGGACCAGTGTCTGGGCATCCCCAGCGCACTTAGGGCGGCAATTGCAAAAACAACAAGTGATGGACCGAATGTGGATCAATGTCACACATTCCCCCAGTCAAAAGATCTGGGCCCAAATCCATCGTTTTTTTGCAATCCACACCACCCTGGGTTAGACAATGGCGATATGCAAATCAGCTCTGACCCTGTTGCCCCATGGGAACAGTCCAGTCCGAACTACAAAAGCCATGTCCTTCCCAGAATGGAATCAAGCATCCGAGGACCGGACCGGTTTCGAGGTAACACCTCTCATCAGCCCAGCTAGCTTGACTCCAAGTGGTGTGGAGTGCCTGGGACCCACGTCTGGGCATCCCCAGCGCACTTAGGGCGACAATTGCAAAAACAACAAGTGATGGACCGAATGTGGATCAATGTCACAAATTCCCCCAGTCAAAAGATCTGGGCCCAAATCCATCGTTTTTTTGCACTCCGCACCACCCTGGGTTAGACAATGGCGATATGCAAATCAGCTCTGACCCTGTTGCCCCATGGGAACAGTCCAGTCCGAACTACAAAAGCCATGTCCTTCCCAGAATGGAATCACGCATCCGAGGACCGGACCGGTTTCGAGGTAACACCTCTCATCAGACCGGCTAGCTTGACTCCAAGTGGTGTGGAGTGCCTTGGACCCGCGTCTGGGCATCCCCAGCGCACTTAGGGCGGCAATTGCAAAAACAACAAGTGATGGACCGAATGTGGATCAATGTCACACATTCCCCCAGTCAAAAGATCTGGGCCCAAATCCATCGTTTTTTTGCAATCCACTCCACGCTGGGTTAGACAATGGCGATATGCAAATCAGCTCTGACCCTGTTGCCCCATGGGAACAGTCCAGTCCGAACTACAAAAGCCATGTCCTTCCCAGAATGGAATCAAGCATCCGAGGACCAGACCGGTTTCGAGTTAACACCTCTCATCAGCCCGGCTAGCTTGACTCCAAGTGGTGTGGAGTGCCTGGGACCCACATCTGGGCATCCCCAGCGCACTTAGGGCGGCAATTGCAAAAACAACAAGTGATGGACCGAATGTGGATCAATATCACACATTCCCCCAGTCAAAAGATCTGGGCCCAAATCCATCGTTTTTTTGCACTCCACACCACCCTGGGTTAGACAATGGCGATATGCAAATCAGCTCTGACCCTGTTGCCCCATGGGAACAGTCCAGTCCGAACTACAAAAGCCATGTCCTTCCCAGAATGGAATCAAGCATCCGAGGACCGGACCGGTTTCGAGGTAACACCTCTCATCAGCCCGGCTAGCTTGACTCCAAGTGGTGTGGAGTGCCTGGGACCCACGTCTGGGCATCCCCAGTGCACTTAGGGTGGCAATTGCAAAAACAACAAGTGATGGACCGAATGTGGATCAATGTCACACATTCCCCCAGTCAAAAGATCTGGGCCCAAATCCATCGTTTTTTTGCACTCCACACCACCCTGGGTTAGACAATGGCGATATGCAAATCAGCTCTGACCCTGTTGCCCCATGGGAACAGTCCAGTCCGAACTACAAAAGCCATGTCCTTCCCAGAATGGAATCAAGCATCCGAGGACCGGACCGGTTTCGAGGTAACACCTCTCATCAGCCCGGCTAGCTTGACTCCAAGTGGTGTGGAGTGCCTGGGACCCACGTCTGGGCATCCCCAGCCCACTTAGGGCGGCAATTGCAAAAACAACAAGTGATGGACCGAATGTGGATCAATGTCTCACATTTCCCCAGTCAAAAGATCTGGGCCCAAATCCATTGTTTTTTTGCAATCCACACCACCCTGGGTTAGACAATGGCGATATGCAAATCAGCTCTGACCCTGTTGCCCCATGGGAACAGTCCAGTCCGAACTACAAAAGCCATGTCCTTCCCAGAATGGAATCAAGCATCCGAGGACCAGACCAGTTTCGAGGTAACACCTCTCATCAGCCCGGCTAGCTTGACTCCAAGTGGTGTGGAGTGCCTGGGACCCACGTCTGGGCATCCCCAGCGCACTTAGGGCGGCAATTGCAAAAACAACAAGTGATGGACCGAATGTGGATCAATGTCACACATTCCCCCAGTCAAAAGATCTGGGCCCAAATCCATCGTTTTTTTGCACTCCACACCACCCTGGGTTAGACAATGGCGATATGCAATTTAGCTCTGACCCTGTTGCCCCATGGGAACAGTCCAGTCCGAACTACAAAAGCCATGTCCTTCCCAGAATGGAATCAAGCATCCGAGGACCGGACCGGTTTCGAGGTAACACCTCTCATCAGCCCATTTAGCTTGACTCCAAGTGGTGTGGAGTGCCTGGGACCCACGTCTGGGCATACCCAGCGCACTTAGGGCCGCAATTGAAAAAACAACAAGTGATGGACCGAATGTGGATCAATGTCACACATTCGCCCAGTCAAAAGATCTGGGCCCAAATCCATCGTTTTTTTGCACTCCACACCACCCTGGGTTAGACGATGGCGATATGCAAATCAGCTCTGACCCTGTTGCCCCATGGGAACAGTCCAGTCCGAACTACAAAAGCCATGTCCTTCCCAGAATGGAATCAAGCATCCGAGGACCGGACCGGTTTCGAGTTAACACCTCTCATCAGCCCGGCTAGCTTGCCTCCAAGTGGTGTGGAGTGCCTGGGACCCACGTCTGGGCATCCCCAGCGCACTTAGGGCGGCAATTGCAAAAACAACAAGTGATGGACCGAATGTGGATCAATATCACACATTCCCCCAGTCAAAAGATCTGGGCCCAAATCCATCGTTTTTTTGCACTCCACACCACCCTGGGTTAGACAATGGCGATATGCAAATCAGCTCTGACCCTGTTGCCCCATGGGAACAGTCCAGTCCGAACTACAAAAGCCATGTCCTTCCCAGAATGGAATCAAGCATCCGAGGACCGGACCGGTTTCGAGGTAACACCTCTCATCAGCCCGGCTAGCTTGACTCCAAGTGGTGTGGAGTGCCTGGGACCCACGTCTGGGCATCCCCAGTGCACTTAGGGTGGCAATTGCAAAAACAACAAGTGATGGACCGAATGTGGATCAATGTCACACATTCCCCCAGTCAAAAGATCTGGGCCCAAATCCATCGTTTTTTTGCACTCCACACCACCCTGGGTTAGACAATGGCGATATGCAAATCAGCTCTGACCCTGTTGCCCCATGGGAACAGTCCAGTCCGAACTACAAAAGCCATGTCCTTCCCAGAATGGAATCAAGCATCCGAGGACCGGACCGTTTTTTTTTTTTTTTTTTTTGTAAAAATATACTTTATTCAAAATTATTTGTCAGGTTTACATTTTAAGCAGTCCCTTATATTTGGGTGCTGTACATTTAACCATTCTCAAAGAAGCGCATCAGGCTATCTTTGGTGGTTTTCCATCAAGATTTCTCATTTTACCCATCCAGACCAACTCCTGATTTTCCAGGTTTCCTTTGCCCACTCTTGTCCAAATCTATGGGTGTCTATGCACATGTAAGAGAACATTTTAGTGAAAACAAGTTTTTGGCATTCTTTTTCCGTGATTGCTTGGTGTTTGTACAAGGAAAGGTTCCTGTTTTCCCACATCGCCTCTTTCACACAGTTTATTATTCTCCATAGTGTCCTTTCTTTATTTGCATTGCAATTCATGCCCAACCCATATAGAACCAGTTCATAGGACAGGGATGCCTGTCCTGTTAATTCTTTAATGAGCTGTCCCATTGCCTTCCACATGCTTTGTGCTCCGCCGCAGTTCCAAATGAAGTGCATCAGTGATTCATCTGCTGCACAGCCTGGTGTTGGGCATCTTGCTGTTTTTGCCAGTTTCCTTGCATGTTGGAATTGCTTCACTGGTAGGCATTTGGATACCATCATCCATGCCAAGTCTTTCTGGGAGTTTGTCAAGTCTTTGTGGTTCACCATCTCCCAAACCTTCCCTGATTGCTTCTCTGATAAGTTGTTTACCATTGTCACTGAGTCCGTTTCTTTCAGTTCTTTGCTTAAGGCCATCTGGGGTGTGATGTCCTTCGCTTGAATTTGCCTCTCTTCCAGCTTCTTGAAGAAAGGTTTGATGCCTTTGTACGCAGGGAGTGGTTCTAGTAAAAAAGGCTTTGTATTGTCCAGTTTAAATATTCCCTCTCTTGATAAGATGAAGCTTGTAGCAAACAGTGTGTAGGCAGCCACATGTGAGTCTTTCTTTGCATTCCCCAGTACGTTTTTAACAAAATGTGACATCAGGAAGTCATGGAGGTTTGGCAGGTCTTTCCCTCCTTTTGTGGGTAGTTTGAAAACTGTCTCTCTTTTTAGTTTTTCAATTTTTGACCCCCAAAAGAAGTTTGCAAAAAGTCTTTGTGTCACTTTTGTCCACCTGTATGATGGAGGGAAGATGTTTCGAGGTAACACCTCTCATCAGCCCGGCTAGCTTGACTCCAAGTGGTGTGGAGTGCCTGGGACCCGCGTCTGGGCATCCCCAGCGCACTTAGGGCGGCAATTGCAAAAACAACAAGTGATGGACCGAATGTGGATCAATGTCACACATTCCCCCAGTCAAAAGATATGGGCCCAAATCCATCGTTTTTTTGCAATCCACACCACCCTGGGTTAGACAATGGCGATATGCAAATCAGCTCTGACCCTGTTGCCCCATGGGAACAGTCCAGTCCGAACTACAAAAGCCATGTCCTTCCCAGAATGGAATCAAGCATCCGAGGACCAGACCGGTTTCGAGTTAACACCTCTCATCAGCCCGGCTAGCTTGACTCCAAGTGGTGTGGAGTGCCTGGGACCCACGTCTGGGCATCCCCAGCGCACTTAGGGCGGCAATTGCAAAAACAACAAGTGATGGACCGAATGTGGATCAATATCACACATTCCCCCAGTCAAAAGATCTGGGCCCAAATCCATCGTTTTTTTGCACTCCACACCACCCTGGGTTAGACAATGGCGATATGCAAATCAGCTCTGACCCTGTTGCCCCATGGGAACAGTCCAGTCCGAACTACAAAAGCCATGTCCTTCCCAGAATGGAATCAAGCATCCGAGGACCGGACCGGTTTCGAGGTAACACCTCTCATCAGCCCGGCTAGCTTGACTCCAAGTGGTGTGGAGTGCCTGGGACCCACGTCTGGGCATCCCCAGTGCACTTAGGGTGGCAATTGCAAAAACAACAAGTGATGGACCGAATGTGGATCAATGTCACACATTCCCCCAGTCAAAAGATCTGGGCCCAAATCCATCGTTTTTTTGCACTCCACACCACCCTGGGTTAGACAATGGCGATATGCAAATCAGCTCTGACCCTGTTGCCCCATGGGAACAGTCCAGTCCGAACTACAAAAGCCATGTCCTTCCCAGAATGGAATCAAGCATCCGAGGACCGGACCGGTTTCGAGGTAACACCTCTCATCAGCCCGGCTAGCTTGACTCCAAGTGGTGTGGAGAGCCTGGGACCCACGTCTGGGCATCCCCAGCGCACTTAGGGCGGCAATTGCAAAAACAACAAGTGATGGACCGAATGTGGATCAATGTCTCACATTCCCCCAGTCAAAAGATCTGGGCCCAAATCCATCGTTTTTTTGCACTCCACACCACCCTGGGTTAGACAATGGCGATATGCAAATCAGCTCTGACCCTGTTGCCCCATGGGAACAGTCCAGTCCGAACTACAAAAGCCATGTCCTTCCCAGAATGGAATCAAGCATCCGAGGACCGGACCGGTTTCGAGGTAACACCTCTCATCAGCCCGGCTAGCTTGACTCCAAGTGGTGTGGAGTGCCTGTGACCCACGTCTGGGCATCCCCAGCGCACTTAGGGCGGCAATTGCAAAAACAACAAGTGATGGACCGAATGTGGATCAATGTCACACATTCCCCCAGTCAAAAGATCTGGGCCCAAATCCATTGTTTTTTGCACTCCACACCACCCTGGGTTAGACAATGGCGATATGCAAATCAGCTCTGACCCTGTTGCCCCATGGGAACAGTCCAGTCCGAACTACAAAAGCCATGTCCTTCCCAGAATGGAATCAAGCATCCGAGGACCGGACCGGTTTCGAGGTAACACCTCTCATCAGACCGGCTAGCTTGACTCCAAGTGGTGTGGAGTGCCTGGGACCCGCGTCTGGGCATCCCCAGCGCACTTAGGGCGGCAATTGCAAAAACAACAAGTGATGGACCGAATGTGGATCAATGTCACACATTCCCCCAGTCAAAAGATCTGGGCCCAAATCCATCGTTTTTTTGCACTCCACACCACCCTGGGTTAGACAATGGCGATATGCAAATCAGCTCTGACCCTGTTGCCCCATGGGAACAGTCCAGTCCGAACTACAAAAGCCATGTCCTTCCCAGAATGGAATCAAGCATCCGAGGACCGGACCGGTTTCGAGGTAACACCTCTCATCAGCCCGGCTAGCTTGACTCCAAGTGGTGTGGAGTGCCTGGGACCCACGTCGGGGCATCCCCAGCGCACTTAGGGCGGCAATTGCAAAAACAACAAGTGATGGACCGAATGTGGATCAATATCACACATTCCCCCAGTCAAAAGATCTGGGCCCAAATCCATCGTTTTTTTGCACTCCACACCACCCTGGGTTAGACAATGGCGATATGCAAATCAGCTCTGACCCTGTTGCCCATGGGAACAGTCCAGTCCGAACTACAAAAGCCATGTCCTTCCCAGAATGGAATCAAGCATCCAAAGACCGGACCGGTTTCGAGGTAACACCTCTCATCAGCACGGCTAGCTTGACTCCAAGTGGTGTGGAGTGCCTGGGACCCACGTCTGGGCATCCGCAGCGCACTTAGGGCGGCAATTGCAAAAACAACAAGTGATGGACCGAATGTGGATCAATGTCACACATTCCCCCAGTCAAAAGATCTGGGCGCAAATCCATCGTTTTTTTGTACTCCAAACCACCCTGGGTTAGACAATGGCGATATGCAAATCAGCTCTGACCCTTTTGCCACATGGGAACAGTCCAGTCCGAACTACAAAAGCCATGTCCTTCCCAGAATGGAATCAAGCATCCGAGGACCGGACCGGTTTCGAGGTAACACCTCTCATCAGCCCGGCTAGCTTGACCAAGTGGTGTGGAGTGCCTGGGACCCACGTCTGGGCATCCCCAGCGCACTTAGGGTGGCAATTGCAAAAACAACAAGTAATGGACCGAATGTGGATCAATGTCACACATTCCCCCAGTCAAAAGATCTGGGCCCAAATCCATCGTTTTTTTGCACTCCACACCACCCTGGGTTAGACAATGGCGATATGCAAATCAGCTCTGACCCTGTTGCCCCATGGGAACAGTCCAGTCCGAACTACAAAAGCCATGTCCTTCCCAGAATGGAATCAAGCATCCGAGGACCGGACCGGTTTCGAGGTAACACCTCTCATCAGCCCGGCTAGCTTGACTCCAAGTGGTGTGGAGTGCCTGGGACCCGCGTCTGGGCATCCCCAGCGCACTTAGGGCGGCAATTGCAAAAACAACAAGTGATGGACCGAATGTGGATCAATGTCACACATTCCCCCAGTCAAAAGATCTGGGCCCAAATCCATCGTTTTTTTGCACTCCGCACCACCCTGGGTTAGACAATGGCGATATGCAAATTAGCTCTGACCCTGTTGCCCTATGGGAACAGTCCAGTCCGAACCACAAAAGCCATGTCCTTCCCAGAATGGAATCAAGCATCCGAGGACCGGACCGGTTTCGAGGTAACACCTCTCATCAGCCCGGCTAGCTTGACTCCAAGTGGTGTGGAGTGCCTGTGACCCACGTCTGGGCATCCCCAGCGCACTCAGGGCGGCAATTGCAAAAAGAACAAGTGATGGACCGAATGTGGATCAATGTCACACATTCCCCCAGTCAAAAGATCTGGGCCCAAATCCATCGTTTTTTTGCAATCCACACCACCCTGGGTTAGACAATGGCGATATGCAAATCAGCTCTGACCCTGTTGCCCCATGGGAACAGTCCAGTCCGAACTACAAAAGCCATGTCCTTCCCAGAATGGAATCAAGCATCCGAGGACCGGACCAGTTTCGAGGTAACACCTCTCATCAGCCCGGCTAGCTTGACTCCAAGTGGTGTGGAGTGCCTGGGACCCACGTCTGGGCATCCCCAGCGCACTTAGGGCGGCAATTGCAAAAACAACAAGTGATGGACCGAATGTGGATGAATGTCACACATTCCCCCAGTCAAAAGATCTGGGCGCAAATCCATCGTTTTTTTGCACTCCAAACCACCCTGGGTTAGACAATGGCGATATGCAAATCAGCTCTGACCCTGTTGCCCCATGGGAACAGTCCAGTCCGAAGTACAAAAGCCATGTCCTTCCCAGAATGGAATCAAGCATCCGAGGACCGGACCGGTTTCGAGGTAACACCTCTCATCAGCCCGGCTAGCTTGACTCCAAGTGGTGTGGAGTGCCTGGGACCCACGTCTGGGCATCCCCAGCGGACTTAGGGCGGCAATTGCAAAAACAACAAGTGATGGACCGAATGTGGATCAATGTCACACATTCCCCCAGTCAAAAGATCTGGGCCCAAATCCATCGTTTTTTGCACTCCACACCACCCTGGGTTAGACAATGGCGATATGCAAATCAGCTCTGACCCTGTTGCCCCATGGGAACAGTCCAGTCTGAACTACAAAAGCCATGTCCTTCCCAGAATGGAATCAAGCATCCGAGGACCGGACCGGTTTCGAGGTAACACCTCTCATCAGACCGGCTAGCTTGACTCCAAGTGGTGTGGAGTGCCTGGGACCAGTGTCTGGGCATCCCCAGCGCACTTAGGGCGGCAATTGCAAAAACAACAAGTGATGGACCGAATGTGGATCAATGTCACACATTCCCCCAGTCAAAAGATCTGGGCCCAAATCCATCGTTTTTTTGCAATCCACACCACCCTGGGTTAGACAATGGCGATATGCAAATCAGCTCTGACCCTGTTGCCCCATGGGAACAGTCCAGTCCGAACTACAAAAGCCATGTCCTTCCCGGAATGGAATCAAGCATCCGAGGACCGGACCAGTTTCGAGGTAACACCTCTCATCAGCCTGGCTAGCTTGACTCCAAGTGGTGTGAAGTGTCTGGGACCCACGTCTGGGCATCCCCAGCGCACTTAGGGCGGCAATTGCAAAAACAACAAGTGATGGACCGAATGTGGATGAATGTCACACATTCCCCCAGTCAAAAGATCTGGGCCCAAATCCATCATTTTTTTGCACTCCACACCACCCTGGGTTAGACAATGGCGATATGCAAATCAGCTCTGACCCTGTTGCCCCATGGGAACAGTCCAGTCCGAACTACAAAAGCCATGTCCTTCCCAGAATGGAATCAAGCATCCGAGGACCGGACCGGTTTCGAGGTAACACCTCTCATCAGCCCAGCTAGCTTGACTCCAAGTGGTGTGGAGTGCCTGGGACCCACGCCTGGGCATCCCCAGCGCACTTAGGGCGGCAATTGCAAAAACAACAAGTGATGGACCGAATGTGGATCAATGTCACACATTCCCCCAGTCAAAAGATCTAGGCCCAAATCCATAGTTTTTTTGCACTCCACACCACCCTGGGTTAGACAATGGCGATATGCAAATCAGCTCTGACCCTGTTGCCCCATGGGAACAGTCCAGTCCGAACTACAAAAGCCATGTCCTTCCCAGAATGGAATCAAGCATCCGAGGACCGGACCGGTTTCGAGGTAACTGTCAGGGCTAGGGTGGCTTGTGGTCTAGGGCCCGCCCCCGCCCCACTCTGCAGTCGGAGTTGCCCTTGTGGCAAAATGCATCAATCCTCTTTGGGAGGGCGTTGGTGGCTGATGTGCTTCAAACCTGCTTGTGCTGCTAGGTTTCATCCCTGTTTATAGGTTTGTGCAGGTTTCCAGGTCTTTTGGCTGCTGTTTGCTGTGTTTTCCGCCTAATGCGTGAGGTTTCGCATGCTCACGCGTAATGCGTGAGGTTTGGCATGCTCACGCGTAATGCGTGAGGTTTGGTAGCCCGGTCGCATACGTGGGCGCCGTAAGCACGTTAGCTTACGCGACCGCGCCCTATCCTCTGTGCTCACTATTCTGGGACCTTCTGGGGAGTGGCAGTGTTCTTTTCTTGCTCCCTCTCCTTCTGCAGAGTTCCAGCTTCTTTCGAAGAAGGATTCCATCGGAGGCCAAGAGGATCGTTTTCCAAGGGGGCGTGTCTTGATCCTGTTTGCTTAGAGGGCCAGGCTATCGGTTGGAAGAGCCTTTTTGGGGACGTCTTGTCCTTCAAGGTAGTAGAGTAGGTCGTGCTCTACAGGTAGGACTAGCAAATCCTAGTTTCTTGGCGCTAAAGTCTTTAAAGAAATAACTTTCTTGTTTAATGTTTGATTAAACTATTAGTTCATGTTTTTGAAGAATAATTATGAATGCAGAAGAGTGAAACCATTGTTATATGTTGCACATTGAAACTGCGTTTTACATCTGGTTGCTGGCAAGAGATGTTTAACTTAAAGGTGCAAGGTATATAAAGGCGCATGCATTCATTTCCTGAACAGTTTGTTTTTGCGCAACTCTTTCTTGAAAATGTCTTTTGGGGAAAGGTCAAGAGAAGCTTTGTTCTAATGTAAGACTAAGACAATAGTGAAATTGTACTTTGGATTGTTTCACAAAATCTTGGTAAAGAGGTTATTTACTAAGGAGTGAGTTTGTTGTTGCTTAAGGTGAATCGGTCGCAATTCACAAGAGAATAACAGAATTGTTTTAAGTATGTTTTGGGTCGCTATTCACAAGGGAATAACTAAATGGTGAAAAGTATGCAATAATAATTATTTCATTGAGCTTCAGGTACCTTCAGAGTCTGTGATTAAGCAACAAGGTTTTTAGTAGTAGAATTCAGTGTTGGTTTTAGGTTGTATAGACAACTGTGATTTACGGAAAGTTTTGCTACTAACCTTTTTCCTTTCCAGATCTCCTTCCCTGCTGTCCCCTTCCTAATTCCCTTTTCCCCCCCGCTTGATCACTCCAAGATTCTGTGTAGTAATTACATTCGGAATTGGAGGTATCGAGAGGTGGGTCTTTATAACTTCACGACAGATCCTGAGGAAAGCGTCGCCTTGACAGAATAGTGAGCCCACGAATTATTTTTCCTCCTGGTCTGAACGTGAAGTCATAATGACCACCATCAATGATTTAATGTCCGCAATCATGCGTATACAAACAGATTTAAAAGAAACCATGGATGTAACTGCTTTGTTAGCAGCTAAGGTAGAAAATATCCAATTACAGAATACTCCTCTTCCGGAAGAGGTTCAAGAGACTGGTGCTAGCAGGGGTAATACAAACATAGCTGTTACCGTGCCCCCTCAAATTCCTTTGGCAGCTCCTGAACGTTTTTCTGGGGACCCCTCCAAGGTGCAAATCTTTTTGACTCAGATCGAGTTGCATTTTGCTTGTAGACCTACTGCGTTCCCAACCCCACAGTCTAAAATTGCGTTCTTAATTTCATACTTGACCGGAGATGCCGCAAACTGGGCAGTTCCTTTGGTCAGACAAGATGACACTTTGCTCTACAACTGGAAACGATTTGTGGAAGAATTTGAAAAAGTTTTTGATCGCAGAACTGTTACTCTGTCAGCTGATCGAGAACTACTTCAATTGAAACAAGGCAATAGGGATCTTGTTTCTTATCTGTCTCATTTCAATAGATTAATCGCTGAAACTTCTTGGCCAGAGGAAAAAAGAGCAGCCCTCTTTTATCAAGGCTTAAAAGACGACCTGAAGGATGTTCTGGCACAAATTGATCCTCAACCTGTAATTTGCTCTGAGTTGATTAACTTAACGCTGCGCTTAGACCATAGACTCTCTGAACGGAGGTCAGATAAAAAAAGAACAGATAAGCCAAACTGGAGATCAGAAGCTAAATCTAGGCCTCAATTTGCGAATTCCGAAACTGGTTCAGAGCCAATGGAAATAGGAACTTTAAGACAACCATTGTCAAAAGAGGAGAAGGACAACCGTCGAAAAAATGGACAATGTCTTTATTGTGGTCGAAAGGGTCACTTCGTGAAGGACTGCTTAACTAAGCCAAAGGGAAAATTTCCTAATTCTAGTAAATCAGCTGCTTTGGAAAAAACAGATCCAAAATCGGAAAACTAACTGGCCCAAGATGTTTGAAGGGAGATCTCTTGGGTACTATTGCCTTCCCTTCTGTGAACTCATGTGTTTCTAATTACAAAGCTCATTTCAGGTTAGCTGTACAAATCAGGTTAATCCATGAAACATGCCAAATGGAAGTTTTAGTCGATTCTGGAGCTACAGGAAATTTTGTAGATTTGGAAACAGCCCAACGTTTAGGGATCATCTGTGAACAAAAAGAGACTCCCGAAATAGTGCAAGCTGTGGATGGAAAAATTCTAGCTGGAGGTCCAGTAACCATGCAGACATCTAAAGTTGCTATGTTCTGCGAAGATGCTAAGCAACAGGTACATAAGGAAGAGCTCCAGTTTGACGTGATCCAAGCACCCCAGTATGGATTCATTTTAGGAATGCCTTGGCTTTGCTTACACAATCCAACCATAGATTGGCGAAAGAGAGAACTGGTCTTCCTGTCTGATTTTTGTCATTCGTCTTGTCTCAATACCTCAAAACCAATTTTGAGTCAAGTGGCCACAGCTGAGGAAAAAGAAACATCGTTACCAAAAGTTTACAAGGACTTCGCAGAAGTTTTCAGTGAAGCTAAGGCAGCCATCCTTCCTCCTCACCGAAGCTATGACTGTCAAATTGATCTTGTACCTGGATCTAGTGTACCAAATTGTCGCATTTATGCTTTATCTGAAACAGAGAATCAACATCTAAGACAATATCTCGATCAATATCTTGAGAATGGATTCATCCGCCCCTCCAAGTCTCCGGCAGCGTCTCCTTTATTTTTCATTCCGAAAGCTAATGGGGAATTGAGGACTTGCATCGATTATAGGGCGTTGAACAAAATTACAGTCAAAAATAAGTACCCATTGCCTCTCATCCCTGTGCTTTTGGACCAAGTTAAAAAAGCAAAAATCTACACTAAGTTAGACCTCAGAGGAGCCTACCATTTGGTCCGTATCAGGCAAGGGGATGAATGGAAGACTGCTTTCAAAACCCGATATGGATTGTTTGAGTACTTGGTGATGCCTTTCGGACTGTGCAATGCACCAGCTGCTTTTCAGTTTTTCTTGAACGACGCCTTGAAAGAGTTTCTAGATCTCTTTGTTATTGTCTATATAGACGATATTTTGATCTATTCAGATTCAGAAATTGAACATGAAGGTCACGTCAAAAAGGTTTTGAGCACCCTGCAATCTCATAATTTGTATTGCAAATTATCCAAATGTGACTTTCATGTTCATGAAGTTGAATTTCTAGGAGTCCTCCTCACTCCAACTGGCATGAAAATGACAGACAGGAAAATCAAGGCTGTTGCTGATTGGCCCACTCCGACATCTGTTCGAGACATTCAGTGCTTTTTGGGATTTGCAAACTTTTATCGCCGCTTCATTGATCATTTTTCTGCTGTAGTAGCTCCCATCACACGATTGTTAAGAAAGAAGGTGAACTTTGAATGGTCCACAGAAGCTGAACTTGCATTCCAGAAGTTAAAAAGGGCCTTTACTGAAGCTCCGGTTCTCATGCATCCCAATGTAGAGGAACCTTTTATCATTGAAGCCGACGCCTCTGATGTAGCTATAGCAGCCATCCTCTCTCAAAGACATCGCACTACCGGACAAATGCATCCAGTTGCCTACATGTCTCGAAAACTAAATCCCGCAGAGCAAAACTATGTAATAGCTGAAAAAGAACTGTTAGCTATCTTAGAAGCCTTTAAAGAATGGAGACATTACATAATGGGAGCGAAATTTACTGTAACCGTGTACACTGATCATAGAAACTTACAGTTTATGAGCTCAGCCAGAATGTTGACCCCGAGACAACTCAGGTGGATGATGTTTTTTGCCGAATATGACTTTATAATCACCTTCCGTCCAGGCCAAGACAACAAGAAAGCGGATGCCCTGTCCAGAAAAGACTCTTCTTTGCATCGCTTTGAAGGAACTCCTCAACCAATAATCGATCCAGGCAAAGTTATTAATGTACTTTCGGCAGACCAATTCTTGGAGAATATTCATGAAAATTTTCCTTCTTCTCTGTGGAAATCATGGCTGAACTCCAATTCTAACCAAACCATCAAAGAAGGGATACCTTTCCATGGAAAACAAGTTTATCTGCCCTCTTTGCAATTACAAGAAACTGTGTTTAATTGGTTACATTCACATCCTATGGCCGGTCACCCAGGCCCTCGAAAGACTGTGGAAAAAGTACAAAAGATGTTTTGGTGGCCAACGCTACAAAAGGATGTGCTGAAAATGGCTAATGATTGTGAGGTCTGTGCCAGATTTAAATCCGATCACACTAAGCCTAAAGGTTTTCTACAGGTTCTACCGACACCAACTGAACCATGGAAACATATTTCTTTGGACTTCATTACTGACCTACCACCAATTCAACATCATACTGTGATCCTAGTGGTTGTGGACAGTTTCACCAAATATGCTCATTTCATCCCTTGTAAACAACTACCCACTGCGGCACAGTTAGCACAAATATTTCTGCAACATGTGGTGCGCTTACATGGACTGCCTTCAGTATTGCTTTCGGATCGAGGGTCTCAATTCTCTTCCAAGTTCTGGCAGCAATGGTGCAAAGATCTACACATCACCTCCAATATGTCCACTAGTTATCACCCCCAAACTGATGGGCAGACTGAAAGACTGAACCAAACCCTAAAGCAATACTTGAGGTGTTATGTTACGGACTCTAAGAAATCTTGGTTGGATTTGCTTTGGATTGCTGAATTTGCATATAACACTTCCTCACATTCATCAACCGGTTCCTCTCCGTTCCAGGCACTCTATGGCTATGAACCTAACACCATACCATTGACTATGACTAAAGATGATGGTGGTGTACCAGCAGTTAGAGACTCTGTACAACTCATGCAAACTATTCACCGTCAAATTCAGGATCACTTGTTGCAAAGCAAGAAGAAATACAAAGAGCAGTATGACAAAAAACACCGTTCAGGTCCTGTGTATGCCCCTGGGGATAAAGTTTGGTTGTCTACCAAAAACTTGAACTTCAAACACAAGAGTATGTTTCAGCCCAAGTACATTGGTCCTTACCCGGTTCTTCGACAGGTGAACCCTGTGACATTCAAGTTGTTGTTGCCTAGGTCTCTAAGAATTCACCCAGTGTTTCATACTTCCCTGCTTAAACCTGCTAATCAGAATCTGGCTCCCCGTCCAGCCCCGATTTTGGTCCATGGTAATTGGGAGTATGAGGTGCGAGACATTTTGGATGCTAGACGTCGGGGTTCCAGGTTGTGGTACCTTGTCTCCTGGAAGGGATACGGTGCTGAGAATGATTCTTGGGAACCGGCTGCGAATGTTCATGCCCCACGCTTGGTACGCCGTTTCCACCTCCTCCACCCTTTGAAGCCGGGCCCTAGACCACTCTTGGGAGGGGGGAGTACTGTCAGGGCTAGGGTGGCTTGTGGTCTAGGGCCCGCCCCCGCCCCACTCTGCAGTCGGAGTTGCCCTTGTGGCAAAATGCATCAATCCTCTTTGGGAGGGCGTTGGTGGCTGATGTGCTTCAAACCTGCTTGTGCTGCTAGGTTTCATCCCTGTTTATAGGTTTGTGCAGGTTTCCAGGTCTTTTGGCTGCTGTTTGCTGTGTTTTCCGCCTAATGCGTGAGGTTTCGCATGCTCACGCGTAATGCGTGAGGTTTGGCATGCTCACGCGTAATGCGTGAGGTTTGGTAGCCCGGTCGCATACGTGGGCGCCGTAAGCACGTTAGCTTACGCGACCGCGCCCTATCCTCTGTGCTCACTATTCTGGGACCTTCTGGGGAGTGGCAGTGTTCTTTTCTTGCTCCCTCTCCTTCTGCAGAGTTCCAGCTTCTTTCGAAGAAGGATTCCATCGGAGGCCAAGAGGATCGTTTTCCAAGGGGGCGTGTCTTGATCCTGTTTGCTTAGAGGGCCAGGCTATCGGTTGGAAGAGCCTTTTTGGGGACGTCTTGTCCTTCAAGGTAGTAGAGTAGGTCGTGCTCTACAGGTAGGACTAGCAAATCCTAGTTTCTTGGCGCTAAAGTCTTTAAAGAAATAACTTTCTTGTTTAATGTTTGATTAAACTATTAGTTCATGTTTTTGAAGAATAATTATGAATGCAGAAGAGTGAAACCATTGTTATATGTTGCACATTGAAACTGCGTTTTACATCTGGTTGCTGGCAAGAGATGTTTAACTTAAAGGTGCAAGGTATATAAAGGCGCATGCATTCATTTCCTGAACAGTTTGTTTTTGCGCAACTCTTTCTTGAAAATGTCTTTTGGGGAAAGGTCAAGAGAAGCTTTGTTCTAATGTAAGACTAAGACAATAGTGAAATTGTACTTTGGATTGTTTCACAAAATCTTGGTAAAGAGGTTATTTACTAAGGAGTGAGTTTGTTGTTGCTTAAGGTGAATCGGTCGCAATTCACAAGAGAATAACAGAATTGTTTTAAGTATGTTTTGGGTCGCTATTCACAAGGGAATAACTAAATGGTGAAAAGTATGCAATAATAATTATTTCATTGAGCTTCAGGTACCTTCAGAGTCTGTGATTAAGCAACAAGGTTTTTAGTAGTAGAATTCAGTGTTGGTTTTAGGTTGTATAGACAACTGTGATTTACGGAAAGTTTTGCTACTAACCTTTTTCCTTTCCAGATCTCCTTCCCTGCTGTCCCCTTCCTAATTCCCTTTTCCCCCCCGCTTGATCACTCCAAGATTCTGTGTAGTAATTACATTCGGAATTGGAGGTATCGAGAGGTGGGTCTTTATAACTTCACGACAGATCCTGAGGAAAGCGTCGCCTAACACCTCTCATCAGCCCGGCTAGCTTGACTCCAAGTGGTGTGGAGTGCCTGGGACCCACGTCTGGGCATCCCCAGCGCACTTAGGGCGACAATTGCAAAAACAACAAGTGATGGACCGAATGTGGATCAATGTCACACATTCCCCCAGTCAAAAGATCTGGGCCCAAATCCATCGTTTTTTTGCACTCCGCACCACCCTGGGTTAGACAATGGCGATATGCAAATCAGCTCTGACCCTGTTGCCCATGGGAACAGTCCAGTCCGAACTACAAAAGCCATGTCCTTCCCAGAATGGAATCAAGCATCCGAGGACCGGACCGGTTTCGAGGTAACACCTCTCATCAGACCGGCTAGCTTGACTCCAAGTGGTGTGGAGTGCCTGGGACCCGCGTCTGGGCATCCCCAGCGCACTTAGGGCGGCAATTGCAAAAACAACAAGTGATGGACCGAATGTGGATCAATGTCACACATTCCCCCAGTCAAAAGATCTGGGCCCAAATCCATCGTTTTTTTGCAATCCACACCACCCTGGGTTAGACAATGGCGATATGCAAATCAGCTCTGACCCTGTTGCCCCATGGGAACAGTCCAGTCCGAACTACAAAAGCCATGTCCTTCCCAGAATGGAATCAAGCATCCGAGGACCAGACCGGTTTCGAGTTAACACCTCTCATCAGCCCGGCTAGCTTGACTCCAAGTGGTGTGGAGTGCCTGGGACCCACGTCTGGGCATCCCCAGCGCACTTAGGGCGGCAATTGCAAGAACAACAAGTGATGGACCGAATGTGGATCAATATCACACATTCCCCCAGTCAAAAGATCTGGGCCTAAATCCATCGTTTTTTTGCACTCCACACCACCCTGGGTTAGACAATGGCGATATGCAAATCAGCTCTGACCCTGTTGCCCCATGGGAACATTCCAGTCCGAACTACAAAAGCCATGTCCTTCCCAGAATGGAATCAAGCATCCGAGGACCGGACCGGTTTCGAGGTAACACCTCTCATCAGCCCGGCTAGCTTGACTCCAAGTGGTGTGGAGTGCCTGGGACCCACGTCTGGGCATCCCCAGTGCACTTAGGGTGGCAATTGCAAAAACAACAAGTGATGGACCGAATGTGGATCAATGTCACACATTCCCCCAGTCAAAAGATCTGGGCCCAAATCCATCGTTTTTTTGCACTCCACACCACCCTGGGTTAGACAATGGCGATATGCAAATCAGCTCTGACCCTGTTGCCCGATGGGAACAGTCCAGTCCGAACTACAAAAGCCATGTCCTTCCCAGAATGGAATCAAGCATCCGAGGACCGGACCGGGTTCGAGGTAACACCTCTCATCAGCCCGGCTAGCTTGACTCCAAGTGGTGTGGAGAGCCTGGGACCCACGTCTGGGCATCCCCAGCGCACTTAGGGTGGCAATTGCAAAAACAACAAGTGATGGACCGAATGTGGATCAATGTCACACATTCCCCCAGTCAAAAGATCTGGGCCCAAATCCATCGTTTTTTTGCAATCCACACCACCCTGGGTTAGACAATGGCGATATGCAAATCAGCTCTGACCCTGTTGCCCCATGGGAACAGTCCAGTCCGAACTACAAAAGCCATGTCCTTCCCAGAATGGAATCAAGCATCCGAGGACCGGACCGGTTTCGAGGTAACACCTCTCATCAGCCCGGCTAGCTTGACTCCAAGTGGTGTGGAGTGCCTGGGACCCACGTCTGGGCATCCCCAGCGTACTTAGGGCGGCAATTGCAAAAACAACAAGTGATGGACCGAATGTGGATCAATGTCACACATTCCCCCAGTCAAAAGATTTGGGCCCAAATCCATCGTTTTTTTGCACTCCGCACCACCCTGAGTTAGACAATGGCGATATGCAAATTAGCTCTGACCCTGTTGCCCCATGGGAACAGTCCAGTCCGAACTACAAAAGCCATGTCCTTTCCAGAATGGAATCAAGCATCCGAGGACCGGACCGGTTTCGAGGTAACACCTCTCATCAGCCCGGCTAGCTTGACTCCAAGTGGTGTGGAGTGCCTGGGACCCGCGTCTGGGCATCCCCAGCGCACTTAGGGCGGCAATTGCAAAAAAACAAGTGATGGACCGAATGTGGATCAATGTCACACATTCCCCCAGTCAAAAGATCTGGGCCCAAATCCATAGTTTTTTTGCAATCCACACCACCCTGGGTTAGACAATGGCAATATGCAAATCAGCTCTGACCCTGTTGCCCCATGGGAACAGTCCAGTCCGAACTACAAAAGCCATGTCCTTCCCAGAATGGAATCAAGCATCCGAGGACCGGACCAGTTTCGAGGTAACACCTCTCATCAGACCGGCTAGCTTGACTCCAAGTGGTGTGGAGTGCCTGGGACCCGCGTCTGGGAATCCCCAGCGCACTTAGGGCAGCAATTGCAAAAACAACAAGTGATGGACCGAATGTGGATCAATGTCACACATTCCCCCAGTCAAAAGATCTGGGTCCAAATCCATAGTTTTTTTGCAATCCACACCACCCTGGGTTAGACAATGGCGATATGCAAATCAGCTCTGACCCTGTTGCCCCATGGGAACAGTCCAGTCCGAACTACAAAAGCCATGTCCTTCCCAGAATGGAATCAAGCATCCGAGGACCGGACCGGTTTCGAGGTAACACCTCTCATCAGCCCGGCTAGCTTGACTCCAAGTGGTGTGGAGTGCCTGGGACCCACGTCTGGGCATCCCCAGCGCACTTAGGGCGGCAATTGCAAAAACAACAAGTGATGGACCGAATGTGGATCAATGTCACACATTCCCCCAGTCAAAAGATCTGGGCCCAAATCCATCGTTTTTTTGCACTCCACACCACCCTGGGTTAGACAATGGCGATATGCAAATCAGCTCTGACCCTGTTGCCCCATGGGAACAGTCCAGTCCGAACTACAAAAGCCATGTCCTTCCCAGAATGGAATCAAGCATCCGAGGACCGGACCGGTTTCGAGGTAACACCTCTCATCAGCCCGGCTAGCTTGACTCCAAGTGGTGTGGAGTGCCTGGGACCCACGTCTGGGCATCCCCAGCGCACTTAGGGCGGCAACTGCAAAAACAACAAGTGATGGACCGAATGTGGATCAATGTCACACATTCCCCCAGTCAAAAGATCTGGGCCCAAATCCATCGTTTTTTTGCACTCCACACCACCCTGGGTTAGACAATGGCGATATGCAAATCAGCTCTGACCCTGTTGCCCCATGGGAACAGTCCAGTCCGAACTACAAAAGCCATGTCCTTCCCAGAATGGAATCAAGCATCCGAGGACCGGACCGGTTTCGAGGTAACACCTCTCATCAGCCCGGCTAGCTTGACTCCAAGTGGTGTGGAGTGCCTGGGACCCACGTCTGGGCATCCGCAGCGCACTTAGGGCGGCAATTGCAAAAACAACAAGTGATGGACCGAATGTGGATCAATGTCACACATTCCCCCAGTCAAAAGATCTGGGCGCAAATCCATCGTTTTTTTGCACTCCAAACCACCCTGGGTTAGACAATGGCGATATGCAAATCAGCTCTGACCCTTTTGCCACATGGGAACAGTCCAGTCCGAACTACAAAAGCCATGTCCTTCCCAGAATGGAATCAAGCATCCGAGGACCGGACCGGTTTCGAGGTAACACCTCTCATCAGCCCGGCTAGCTTGACCAAGTGGTGTGGAGTGCCTGGGACCCACGTCTGGGCATCCCCAGCGCACTTAGGGTGGCAATTGCAAAAACAAGTAATGGACCGAATGTGGATCAATGTCACACATTCCCCCAGTCAAAAGATCTGGGCCCAAATCCATCGTTTTTTTGCACTCCACACCACCCTGGGTTAGACAATGGCGATATGCAAATCAGCTCTGACCCTGTTGCCCCATGGGAACAGTCCAGTCCGAACTACAAAAGCCATGTCCTTCCCAGAATGGAATCAAGCATCCGAGGACCGGACCGGTTTCGAGGTAACACCTCTCATCAGCCCGGCTAGCTTGACTCCAAGTGGTGTGGAGTGCCTGGGACCCGCGTCTGGGCATCCCCAGCGCACTTAGGGCGGCAATTGCAAAAACAACAAGTGATGGACCGAATGTGGATCAATGTCACACATTCCCCCAGTCAAAAGATCTGGGCCCAAATCCATCGTTTTTTTGCACTCCGCACCACCCTGGGTTAGACAATGGCGATATGCAAATTAGCTCTGACCCTGTTGCCCTATGGGAACAGTCCAGTCCGAACCACAAAAGCCATGTCCTTCCCAGAATGGAATCAAGCATCCGAGGACCGGACCGGTTTCGAGGTAACACCTCTCATCAGCCCGGCTAGCTTGACTCCAAGTGGTGTGGAGTGCCTGTGACCCACGTCTGGGCATCCCCAGCGCACTTAGGGCGGCAATTGCAAAAAGAACAAGTGATGGACCGAATGTGGATCAATGTCACACATTCCCCCAGTCAAAAGATCTGGGCCCAAATCCATCGTTTTTTTGCAATCCACACCACCCTGGGTTAGACAATGGCGATATGCAAATCAGCTCTGACCCTGTTGCCCCATGGGAACAGTCCAGTCCGAACTACAAAAGCCATGTCCTTCCCAGAATGGAATCAAGCATCCGAGGACCGGACCAGTTTCGAGGTAACACCTCTCATCAGCCCGGCTAGCTTGACTCCAAGTGGTGTGGAGTGCCTGGGACCCACGTCTGGGCATCCCCAGCGCACTTAGGGCGGCAATTGCAAAAACAACAAGTGATGGACCGAATGTGGATGAATGTCACACATTCCCCCAGTCAAAAGATCTGGGCCCAAATCCATCGTTTTTTTGCACTCCACACCACCCTGGTTTAGACAATGGCGATATGCAAATCAGCTCTGACCCTGTTGCCCCATGGGAACAGTCCAGTCCGAAGTACAAAAGCCATGTCCTTCCCAGAATGGAATCAAGCATCCGAGGACCGGACCGGTTTCGAGGTAACACCTCTCATCAGCCCGGCTAGCTTGACTCCAAGTGGTGTGGAGTGCCTGGGACCCACGTCTGGGCATCCCCAGCCGACTTAGGGCGGCAATTGCAAAAACAACAAGTGATGGACCGAATGTGGATCAATGTCACACATTCCCACAGTCAAAAGATCTGGGCCCAAATCCATCGTTTTTTGCACTCCACACCACCCTGGGTTAGACAATGGCGATATGCAAATCAGCTCTGACCCTGTTGCCCCATGGGAACAGTCCAGTCTGAACTACAAAAGCCATGTCCTTCCCAGAATGGAATCAAGCATCCGAGGACCGGACCGGTTTCGAGGTAACACCTCTCATCAGACCGGCTAGCTTGACTCCAAGTGGTGTGGAGTGCCTGGGACCAGTGTCTGGGCATCCCCAGCGCACTTAGGGCGGCAATTGCAAAAACAACAAGTGATGGACCGAATGTGGATCAATGTCACACATTCCCCCAGTCAAAAGATCTGGGCCCAAATCCATCGTTTTTTTGCAATCCACACCACCCTGGGTTAGACAATGGCGATATGCAAATCAGCTCTGACCCTGTTGCCCCATGGGAACAGTCCAGTCCGAACTACAAAAGCCATGTCCTTCCCAGAATGGAATCAAGCATCCGAGGACCGGACCAGTTTCGAGGTAACACCTCTCATCAGCCTGGCTAGCTTGACTCCAAGTGGTGTGAAGTGTCTGGGACCCACGTCTGGGCATCCCCAGCGCACTTAGGGCGGCAATTGCAAAAACAACAAGTGATGGACCGAATGTGGATGAATGTCACACATTCCCCCAGTCAAAAGATCTGGGCCCAAATCCATCATTTTTTTGCACTCCACACCACCCTGGGTTAGACAATGGTGATATGCAAATCAGCTCTGACCCTGTTGCCCCATGGGAACAGTCCAGTCCGAACTACAAAAGCCATGTCCTTCCCAGAATGGAATCAAGCATCCGAGGACCGGACCGGTTTCGAGGTAACACCTCTCATCAGCCCAGCTAGCTTGACTCCAAGTGGTGTGGAGTGCCTGGGACCCACGCCTGGGCATCCCCAGCGCACTTAGGGCGGCAATTGCAAAAACAACAAGTGATGGACCGAATGTGGATCAATGTCACACATTCCCCCAGTCAAAAGATCTAGGCCCAAATCCATAGTTTTTTTGCACTCCACACCACCCTGGGTTAGACAATGGCGATATGCAAATCAGCTCTGACCCTGTTGCCCCATGGGAACAGTCCAGTCCGAACTACAAAAGCCATGTCCTTCCCAGAATGGAATCAAGCATCCGAGGACCGGACCGGTTTCGAGGTAACACCTCTCATCAGCCCGGCTAGCTTGACTCCAAGTGGTGTGGAGTGCCTGGGACCCACGTCTGGGCATCCCCAGCGCACTTAGGGCGACAATTGCAAAAACAACAAGTGATGGACCGAATGTGGATCAATGTCACAAATTCCCCCAGTCAAAAGATCTGGGCCCAAATCCATCGTTTTTTTGCACTCCGCACCACCCTGGGTTAGACAATGGCGATATGCAAATCAGCTCTGACCCTGTTGCCCCATGGGAACAGTCCAGTCCGAACTACAAAAGCCATGTCCTTCCCAGAATGGAATCAAGCATCCGAGGACCGGACCGGTTTCGAGGTAACACCTCTCATCAGCCCGGCTAGCTTGACTCCAAGTGGTGTGGAGTGCCTGGGACCCGCGTCTGGGCATCCCCAGCGCACTTAGGGCGGCAATTGCAAAAACAACAAGTGATGGACCGAATGTGGATCAATGTCACACATTCCCCCAGTCAAAAGATCTGGGCCCAAATCCATCGTTTTTTTGCAATCCACACCACCCTGGGTTAGACAATGGCGATATGCAAATCAGCTCTGACCCTGTTGCCCCATGGGAACAGTCCAGTCCGAACTACAAAAGCCATGTCCTTCCCAGAATGGAATCAAGCATCCGAGGACCAGACCGGTTTCGAGTTAACACCTCATCAGCCCGGCTAGCTTGACTCCAAGTGGTGTGGAGTGCCTGGGACCCACGTCTGGGCATCCCCAGCGCACTTAGGGCGGCAATTGCAAAAACAACAAGTGATGGACCGAATGTGGATCAATATCACACATTCCCCCAGTCAAAAGATCTGGGCCCAAATCCATCGTTTTTTTGCACTCCACACCACCCTGGGTTAGACAATGGCGATATGCAAATCAGCTCTGACCCTGTTGCCCCATGGGAACAGTCCAGTCCGAACTACAAAAGCCATGTCCTTCCCAGAATGGAATCAAGCATCCGAGGACCGGACCGGTTTCGAGGTAACACCTCTCATCAGCCCGGCTAGCTTGACTCCAAGTGGTGTGGAGTGCCTGGGACCCACATCTGGGCATCCCCAGTGCACTTAGGGTGGCAATTGCAAAAACAACAAGTGATGGACCGAATGTGGATCAATGTCACACATTCCCCCAGTCAAAAGATCTGGGCCCAAATCCATCGTTTTTTTGCACTCCACACCACCCTGGGTTAGACAATGGCGATATGCAAATCAGCTCTGACCCTGTTGCCCCATGGGAACAGTCCAGTCCGAACTACAAAAGCCATGTCCTTCCCAGAATGGAATCAAGCATCCGAGGACCGGACCGGTTTCGAGGTAACACCTCTCATCAGCCCGGCTAGCTTGACTGCAAGTGGTGTGGAGAGCCTGGGACCCACGTCTGGGCATCCCCAGCGCACTTAGGGCGGCAATTGCAAAAACAACAAGTGATGGACCGAATGTGGATCAATGTCTCACATTCCCCCAGTCAAAAGATCTGGGCCCAAATCCATCGTTTTTTTGCAATCCACACCACCCTGGGTTAGACAATGGCGATATGCAAATCAGCTCTGACCCTGTTGCCCCATGGGAACAGTCCAGTCCGAACTACAAAAGCCATGTCCTTCCCAGAATGGAATCAAGCATCCGAGGACCAGACCAGTTTCGAGGTAACACCTCTCATCAGCCCGGCTAGCTTGACTCCAAGTGGTGTGGAGTGCCTGGGACCCACGTCTGGGCATCCCCAGCGCACTTAGGGCGGCAATTGCAAAAACAACAAGTGATGGACCGAATGTGGATCAATGTCACACATTCCCCCAGTCAAAAGATCTGGGCCCAAATCCATCGTTTTTTTGCACTCCACACCACCCTGGGTTAGACAATGGCGATATGCAAATTAGCTCTGACCCTGTTGCCCCATGGGAACAGTCCAGTCCGAACTACAAAAGCCATGTCCTTCCCAGAATGGAATCAAGCATCCGAGGACCGGACCGGTTTCGAGGTAACACCTCTCATCAGCCCAGCTAGCTTGACTCCAAGTGGTGTGGAGTGCCTGGGACCCACGTCTGGGCATACCCAGCGCACTTAGGGCCGCAATTGAAAAAACAACAAGTGATGGACCGAATGTGGATCAATGTCACACATTCCCCCAGTCAAAAGATCTGGGCCCAAATCCATCGTTTTTTTGCACTCCACACCACCCTGGGTTAGACGATGGCGATATGCAAATCAGCTCTGACCCTGTTGCCCCATGGGAACAGTCCAGTCCGAACTACAAAAGACATGTCCTTCCCAGAATGGAATCAAGCATCCGAGGACCGGACCGGTTTCGAGTTAACACCTCTCATCAGCCCGGCTAGCTTGACTCCAAGTGGTGTGGAGTGCCTGGGACCCACGTCTGGGCATCCCCAGCGCACTTAGGGCGGCAATTGCAAAAACAACAAGTGATGGACCGAATGTGGATCAATATCACACATTCCCCCAGTCAAAAGATCTGGGCCCAAATCCATCGTTTTTTTGCACTCCACACCACCCTGGGTTAGACAATGGCGATATGCAAATCAGCTCTGACCCTGTTGCCCCATGGGAACAGTCCAGTCCGAACTACAAAAGCCATGTCCTTCCCAGAATGGAATCAAGCATCCGAGGACCGGACCGGTTTCGAGGTAACACCTCTCATCAGCCCGGCTAGCTTGACTCCAAGTGGTGTGGAGTGCCTGGGACCCACGTCTGGGCATCCCCAGCGCACTTAGGGTGGCAATTGCAAAAACAACAAGTGATGGACCGAATGTGGATCAATGTCACACATTCCCCCAGTCAAAAGATCTGGGCCCAAATCCATCGTTTTTTTGCACTCCACACCACCCTGGGTTAGACAATGGCGATATGCAAATCAGCTCTGACCCTGTTGCCCCATGGGAACAGTCCAGTCCGAACTACAAAAGCCATGTCCTTCCCAGAATGGAATCAAGCATCCGAGGACCGGACCGTTTTTTTTTTTTTTTTTTTTAAATATACTTTATTTAAAATTATTTGTCAGGTTTACATTTTAAGCAGTCCCTTATATTTGGGTGCTGTACATTTAACCATTCTCAAAGAAGCGCATCAGGCTATCTTTGGTGGTTTTCCATCAAGATTTCTCATTTTACCCATCCAGACCAACTCCTGATTTTCCAGGTTTCCTTTGCCCACTCTTGTCCAAATCTATGGGTGTCTATGCACATGTAAGAGAACATTTTAGTGAAAACAAGTTTTTGGCATTCTTTTTCCGTGATTGCTTGGTGTTTGTACAAGGAAAGGTTCCTGTTTTCCCACATCGCCTCTTTCACACAGTTTATTATTCTCCATAGTGTCCTTTCTTTATTTGCATTGCAATTCATGCCCAACCCATATAGAACCAGTTCATAGGACAGGGATGCCTGTCCTGTTAATTCTTTAATGAGCTGTCCCATTGCCTTCCACATGCTTTGTGCTCCGCCGCAGTTCCAAATGAAGTGCATCAGTGATTCATCTGCTGCACAGCCTGGTGTTGGGCATCTTGCTGTTTTTGCCAGGTTCCTTGCATGTTGGAATTGCTTCACTGGTAGGCATTTGGATACCATCATCCATGCCAAGTCTTTCTGGGAGTTTGTCAAGTCTTTGTGGTTCACCATCTCCCAAACCTTCCCTGATTGCTTCTCTGATAAGTTGTTTACCATTGTCACTGAGTCCGTTTCTTTCAGTTCTTTGCTTAAGGCCATCTGGGGTATGATGTCCTTCGCTTGAATTTGCCTCTCTTCCAGCTTCTTGAAGAAAGGTTTGATGCCTTTGTACGCAGGGGGTGGTTCTAGTAAAAAAGGCTTTGTATTGTCCAGTTTACATATTCCCTCTCTTGATAAGATGAAGCTTGTAGCAAACAGTGTGTAGGCAGCCACATGTGAGTCTTTCTTTGCATTCCCCAGTACGTTTTTAACAAAATGTGACATCAGGAAGTCATGGAGGTTTGGCAGGTCTTTCCCTCCTTTTGTGGGTAGTTTGAAAACTGTCTCTCTTTTTAGTTTTTCAATTTTTGACCCCCAAAAGAAGTTTGCAAAAAGTCTTTGTGTCACTTTTGTCCACCTGTATGATGGAGGGAAGATGTTTCGAGGTAACACCTCTCATCAGCCCGGCTAGCTTGACTCCAAGTGGTGTGGAGTGCCTGTGACCCACGTCTGGGCATCCCCAGCGCACTTAGGGCGGCAATTGCAAAAACAACAAGTGATGGACCGAATGTGGATCAATGTCACACATTCCCCCAGTCAAAAGATCTGGGCCCAAATCCATCGTTTTTTGCACTCCACACCACCCTGGGTTAGACAATGGCGATATGCAAATCAGCTCTGACCCTGTTGCCCCATGGGAACAGTCCAGTCCGAACTACAAAAGCCAT
The DNA here is from genome assembly GCF_964263255.1 of Lissotriton vulgaris. Taxonomy (NCBI): domain Eukaryota; kingdom Metazoa; phylum Chordata; class Amphibia; order Caudata; family Salamandridae; genus Lissotriton; species Lissotriton vulgaris. Next base: position 32,317 of record NW_028241212.1, read on the forward strand.
GTCCTTCCCAGAATGGAATCAAGCATCCGAGGACCGGACCGGTTTCGAGGTAACACCTCTCATCAGACCGGCTAGCTTGACTCCAAGTGGTGTGGAGTGCCTGGGACCCGCGTCTGGGCATCCCCAGCGCACTTAGGGCGGCAATTGCAAAAACAACAAGTGATGGACCGAATGTGGATCAATGTCACACATTCCCCCAGTCAAAAGATCTGGGCCCAAATCCATCGTTTTTTTGCAATCCACACCACCCTGGGTTAGACAATGGCGATATGCAAATCAGCTCTGACCCTGTTGCCCCATGGGAACAGTCCAGTCCGAACTTCAAAAGCCATGTCCTTCCCAGAATGGAATCAAGCATCCGAGGACCGGACCAGTTTCGAGGTAACACCTCTCATCAGCCCGGCTAGCTTGACTCCAAGTGGTGTGGAGTGCCTGGGACCCACGTCTGGGCATCCCCAGCGCACTTAGGGCGGCAATTGCAAAAACAACAAGTGATGGACCGAATGTGGATCAATGTCACACATTCCCACAGTCAAAAGATCTGGGCCCAAATCCATCGTTTTTTTGCACTCCACACCACCCTGGGTTAGACAATGGCGATATGCAAATCAGCTCTGACCCTGTTGCCCCATGGGAAGAGTCCAGTCCGAACTACAAAAGCCATGTCCTTCCCAGAATGGAATCAAGCATCCGAGGACCGGACCGGTTTCGAGGTAACACCTCTCATCAGCCTGGCTAGCTTGACTCCAAGTGGTGTGGAGTGCCTGGGACCCACGTCTGGGCATCCCCAGCGCACTTAGGGTGGCAATTGCAAAAACAACAAGTGATGGACCGAATGTGGATCAATGTCACACATTCCCCCAGTCAAAAGATCTGGGCCCAAATCCATCGTTTTTTTGCACTCCACACCACCCTGGGTTAGACAATGGCGATATGCAAATCAGCTCTGACCCTGTTGCCCCATGGGAACAGTCCAGTCCGAACTACAAAAGCCATGTCCTTCCCAGAATGGAATCAAGCATCCGAGGACCGGACCGGTTTCGAGGTAACACCTCTCATCAGCCCGGCTAGCTTGACTCCAAGTGGTGTGGAGTGCCTGGGACCCACGTCTGGGCATCCCCAGCGTACTTAGGGCGGCAATTGCAAAAACAACAAGTGATGGACCGAATGTGGATCAATGTCACACATTCCCCCAGTCAAAAGATTTGGGCCCAAATCCATCGTTTTTTTGCACTCCGCACCACCCTGAGTTAGACAATGGCGATATGCAAATCAGCTCTGACCCTGTTGCCCCATGGGAACAGTCCAGTCCGAACTACAAAAGCTATGTCCTTCCCAGAATGGAATCAAGCATCCGAGGACCGGACCGGTTTCGAGGTAACACCTCTCATCAGCCCGGCTAGCTTGACTCCAAGTGGTGTGGAGTGCCTGGGACCCGCGTCTGGGCATCCCCAGCGCACTTAGGGCGGCAAATGCAAAAACAACAAGTGATGGACCGAATGTGGATCAATGTCACACATTCCCCCAGTCAAAAGATCTGGGCCCAAATCCATAGTTTTTTTGCAATCCACACCACCCTGGGTTAGACAATGGCGATATGCAAATCAGCTCTGACCCTGTTGCCCCATGGGAACAGTCCAGTCCGAACTACAAAAGCCATGTCCTTCCCAGAATGGAATCAAGCATCCGAGGACCGGACCGGTTTCGAGGTAACACCTCTCATCAGCCCGGCTAGCTTGACTCCAAGTGGTGTGGAGTGCCTGGGACCCACGTCTGGGCATCCCCAGCGCACTTAGGGCGACAATTGCAAAAACAACAAGTGATGGACCAAATGTGGATCAATGTCACAAATTCCCCCAGTCAAAAGATCTGGGCCCAAATCCATCGTTTTTTTGCACTCCACACCACCCTGGGTTAGACAATGGCGATATGCAAATTAGCTCTGACCCTGTTGCCCCATGGGAACAGTCCAGTCCGAACTACAAAAGCCATGTCCTTCCCAGAATGGAATCAAGCATCCGAGGACCGGACCGGTTTCGAGGTAACACCTCTCATCAGCCCAGCTAGCTTGACTCCAAGTGGTGTGGAGTGCCTGGGACCCACGTCTGGGCATCCCCAGCGCACTTAGGGCGGCAATTGCAAAAACAACAAGTGATGGACCGAATGTGGATCAATGTCACACATTCCCCAAGTCAAAAGATCTGGGCCCAAATCCATCGTTTTTTTGCACTCCACACCACCCTGGGTTAGACAATGGCGATATGCAAATCAGCTCTGACCCTGTTGCCCCATGGGAACAGTCCAGTCCGAACTACAAAAGCCTTGTCCTTCCCAGAATGGAATCAAGCATCCGAGGACCGGACCGGTTTCGAGGTAACACCTCTCATCAGCCCGGCTAGCTTGACTCCAAGTGGTGTGGAGTGCCTGGGACCCACGTCTGGGCATCCCCAGCGCACTTAGGGCGGCAATTGCAAAAACAACAAGTGATGGACCGAATGTGGATCAATGTCACACATTCCCCCAGTCAAAAGATCTGGGCCCAAATCCATCGTTTTTTTGCACTCCACACCACCCTGGGTTAGACAATGGCGATATGCAAATCAGCTCTGACCCTGTTGCCCCATGGGAACAGTCCAGTCCGAACTACAAAAGCCATGTCCTTCCCAGAATGGAATCAAGCATCCGAGGACCGGACCAGTTTCGAGGTAACACCTCTCATCAGCCCGGCTAGCTTGACTCCAAGTGGTGTGGAGTGCCTGGGACCCACGTCTGGGCATCCCCAGCGCACTTAGGGTGGCAATTGCAAAAACAAGTGATGGACCGAATGTGGATCAATGTCACACATTCCCCAGTCAAAAGATCTGGTCCCAAATCCATCGTTTTTTTTGCACTCCACACCACCCTGGGTTAGACAATGGCGATATGCAAATCAGCTCTGACCCTGTTGCCCCATGGGAACAGTCCAGTCCGAACTACAAAAGCCATGTCCTTCCCAGAATGGAATCAAGCATCCGAGGACCGGACCGGTTTCGAGGTAACACCTCTCATCAGCCCGGCTAGCTTGACTCCAAGTGGTGTGGAGTGCCTGGGACCCACGTCTGGGCATCCCCAGCGCACTTAGGGCGGCAATTGCAAAAACAACAAGTGATGGACCGAATGTGGATCAATGTCACACATTCCCCCAGTCAAAAGATCTGGGCCCAAATCCATCGTTGTTTTGCACTCCGCACCACCCTGGGTTAGACAATGGCGATATGCAAATCAGCTCTGACCCTGTTGCCCCATGGGAACAGTCCAGTCCGAACTACAAAAGCCATGTCCTTCCCAGAATGGAATCAAGCATCCGAGGACCGGACCGGTTTCGAGGTAACACCTCTCATCTGCCCGGCTAGCTTGACTCCAAGTGGTGTGGAGTGCCTGGGACCCACGTCTGGGCATCCCCAGCGCACTTAGGGTGGCAATTGCAAAAACAACAAGTGATGGACCGAATGTGGATCAATGTCACACATTCCCCCAGTCAAAAGATCTGGGCCCAAATCCATCGTTTTTTGCACTCCACACCACCCTGGGTTAGACAATGGCGATATGCAAATCAGCTCTGACCCTGTTGCCCCATAGGAACAGTCCAGTCCGAACTACAAAAGCCATGTCCTTCCCAGAATGGAATCAAGCATCCGAGGACCGGACCGGTTTCGAGGTAACACCTCTCATCAGCCCGGCTAGCTTGACTCCAAGTGGTGTGGAGTGCCTGGGACCCACGTCTTGGCATCCCCAGCGCACTTAGGGCGGCAATTGCAAAAACAGCAAGTGATGGACCGAATGTGGATCAATGTCACACATTCCCCCAGTCAAAAGATCTAGGCCCAAATCCATCGTTTTTTTTGCACTCCACACCACCCTGGGTTAGACAATGGCGATATGCAAATCAGCTCTGACCCTGTTGCCCCATGGGAACAGTCCAGTCCGAACTACAAAAGCCATGTCCTTCCCAGAATGGAATCAAGCATCCGAGGACCGGACCGGTTTCGAGGTAACACCTCTCATCAGCCCGGCTAGCTTGACTCCAAGTGGTGTGGAGTGACTGGGACCCACGTCTGGGCATCCCCAGCGCACTTAGGGCGACAATTGCAAAAACAACAAGTGATGGACCGAATGTGGATCAATGTCACACATTCCCCCAGTCAAAAGATCTGGGCCCAAATCCATCTTTTTTTTGGACTCCACACCACCCTGGGTTAGACAATGGCGATATGCAAATCAGCTCTGACCCTGTTGCCCTATGGGAACAGTCCAGTCCGAACTACAAAAGCCATGTCCTTCCCAGAATGGAATCAAGCATCCGAGGACCGGACCGGTTTCGAGGTAACACCTCTCATCAGCCCGGCTAGCTTGACTCCAAGTGGTGTGGAGTGCCTGGGACCCACGTCTGGGCATCCCCAGCGCACTTAGGGCGGCAGTTGCAAAAACAACAAGTGATGGACCGAATGTGGATCAATGTCACAAATTCCCCCAGTCAAAAGATCTGGGCCCAAATCCATTGTTTTTTTGCACTCCACACCACCCTGGGTTAGACAATGGCGATAGTCAAATCAGCTCTGACCCTGTTGCCCCATGGGAACAGTCCAGTCCGAACTACAAAAGCCATGTCCTTCCCAGAATGGAATCAGGCATCCGAGGACCGGACCGGTTTCGAGGTAACACCTCTCATCAGCCCGGCTAGCTTGACTCCAAGTGGTGTGGAGTGCCTGGGATCCACGTCTGGGCATCCCCAGCGCACTTAGGGCGGCAATTGCAAAAACAACAAGTGATGGACCGAATGTGGATCAATGTCACACATTCCCCCAGTCAAAAGATCTGGGCCCAAATCCATCGTTTTTTTGCACTCCACACCACCCTGGGTTAGACAATGGCGATATGCAAATCAGCTCTGACCCTGTTGCCCCATGGGAACAGTCCAGTCCGAACTACAAAAGCCATGTCCTTCCCAGAATGGAATCAAGCATCCGAGGACCGGACCGGTTTCGAGGTAACACCTCTCATCAGCCCGGCTAGCTTGACTCCAAGTGGTGTGGAGTGCCTGGGACCCACGTCTGGGCATCCCCAGCGCACTTAGGGCGGCAATTGCAAAAACAAGTGATGGACCGAATGTGGATCAATGTCACACATTCCCCCAGTCAAAAGATCTGGGCCCAAATCCATCGTTTTTTTGCACTCCACACCACCCTGGGTTAGACAATGGCGATATGCAAATCAGCTCTGACCCTGTTGCCCTATGGGAACAGTCCAGTCCGAACTACAAAAGCCATGTCCTTCCCAGAATGGAATCAAGCATCCGAGGACCGGACCGGTTTCGAGGTAACACCTCTCATCAGCCCGGCTAGCTTGACTCCAAGTGGTGTGGAGTGCCTGGGACCCACGTCTGGGCATCCCCAGCGCACTTAGGGCGGCAGTTGCAAAAACAACAAGTGATGGACCGAATGTGGATCAATGTCACAAATTCCCCCAGTCAAAAGATCTGGGCCCAAATCCATTGTTTTTTTGCACTCCACACCACCCTGGGTTAGACAATGGCGATAGTCAAATCAGCTCTGACCCTGTTGCCCCATGGGAACAGTCCAGTCCGAACTACAAAAGCCATGTCCTTCCCAGAATGGAATCAGGCATCCGAGGACCGGACCAGTTTCGAGGTAACACCTCTCATCAGCCCGGCTAGCTTGACTCCAAGTGGTGTGGAGTGCCTGGGATCCACGTCTGGGCATCCCCAGCGCACTTAGGGCGGCAATTGCAAAAACAACAAGTGATGGACCGAATGTGGATCAATGTCACACATTCCCCCAGTCAAAAGATCTGGGCCCAAATCCATCGTTTTTTTGCACTCCACACCACCCTGGGTTAGACAATGGCGATATGCAAATCAGCTCTGACCCTGTTGCCCCATGGGAACAGTCCAGTCCGAACTACAAAAGCCATGTCCTTCCCAGAATGGAATCAAGCATCCGAGGACCGGACCGGTTTCGAGGTAACACCTCTCATCAGCCCGGCTAGCTTGACTCCAAGTGGTGTGGAGTGCCTGGGACCCACGTCTGGGCATCCCCAGCGCACTTAGGGCGGCAATTGCAAAAACAAGTGATGGACCGAATGTGGATCAATGTCACACATTCCCCCAGTCAAAAGATCTGGGCCCAAATCCATCGTTTTTTTGCACTCCACACCACCCTGGGTTAGACAATGGCGATATGCAAATCAGCTCTGACCCTGTTGCCCCATGGGAACAGTCCAGTCCGAACTACAAAAGCCATGTCCTTCCCAGAATGGAATCAAGCATCCGAGGACCGGACCGGTTTCGAGGTAACACCTCTCATCAGCCCGGCTAGCTTGACTCCAAGTGGTGTGGAGTGCCTGGGACCCACGTCTGGGCATCCCCAGCGCACTTAGGGCGGCAATTGCAAAAACAACAAGTGATGGACCGAATGTGGATCAATGTCACACATTCCCCCAGTCAAAAGATCTGGGCCCAAATCCATCGTTTTTTTGCACTCCACACCACCCTGGGTTAGACAATGGCGATATGCAAATCAGCTCTGACCCTGTTGCCCCATGGGAACAGTCCAGTCCGAACTACAAAAGCCATGTCCTTCCCAGAATGGAATCAAGCATCCGAGGACCGGACCGGTTTCGAGGTAACACCTCTCATCAGCCCGGCTAGCTTGACTCCAAGTGGTGTGGAGTGCCTGGGACCCACGTCTGGGCATCCCCAGCGCACTTAGGGCGACAATTGCAAAAACAACAAGTGATGGACCGAATGTGGATCAATGTCACACATTCCCCCAGTCAAAAGATCTGGGCCCAAATCCATCGTTTTTTTGCACTCCACACCACCCTGGGTTAGACAATGGCGATATGCAAATTAGCTCTGACCCTGTTGCCCCATGGGAACAGTCCAGTCCGAACTACAAAAGCCATGTCCTTCCCAGAATGGAATCAAGCATCCGAGGACCGGACCGGTTTCGAGGTAACACCTCTCATCAGCCCAGCTAGCTTGACTCCAAGTGGTGTGGAGTGCCTGGGACCCACGTCTGGGCATCCCCAGCGCACTTAGGGCGGCAATTGCAAAAACAACAAGTGATGGACCGAATGTGGATCAATGTCACACATTCCCCCAGTCAAAAGATCTGGGCCCAAATCCATCGTTTTTTTGCACTCCACACCACCCTGGGTTAGACAATGGCGATATGCAAATCAGCTCTGACCCTGTTGCCCCATGGGAACAGTCCAGTCCGAACTACAAAAGCCATGTCCTTCCCAGAATGGAATCAAGCATCCGAGGACCGGACCGGTTTCGAGGTAACACCTCTCATCAGCCCGGCTAGCTTGACTCCAAGTGGTGTGGAGTGCCTGGGACCCACGTCTGGGCATCCCCAGCGCACTTAGGGCGGCAATTGCAAAAACAACGAGTGATGGACCGAATGTGGATCAATGTCACACATTCCCCAGTCAAAAGATCTGGTCCCAAATCCATCGTTTTTTTTGCACTCCACACCACCCTGGGTTAGACAATGGCGATATGCAAATCAGCTCTGACCCTGTTGCCCCATGGGAACAGTCCAGTCCGAACTACAAAAGCCATGTCCTTCCCAGAATGGAATCAAGCATCCGAGGACCGGACCGGTTTCGAGGTAACACCTCTCATCAGCCCGGCTAGCTTGACTCCAAGTGGTGTGGAGTGCCTGGGACCCACGTCTGGGCATCCCCAGCGCACTTAGGGCGGCAATTGCAAAAACAACAAGTGATGGACCGAATGTGGATCAATGTCACACATTCCCCCAGTCAAAAGATCTGGGCCCAAATCCATCGTTGTTTTGCACTCCGCACCACCCTGGGTTAGACAATGGCGATATGCAAATCAGCTCTGACCCTGTTGCCCCATGGGAACAGTCCAGTCCGAACTACAAAAGCCATGTCCTTCCCAGAATGGAATCAAGCATCCGAGGACCGGACCGGTTTCGAGGTAACACCTCTCATCTGCCCGGCTAGCTTGACTCCAAGTGGTGTGGAGTGCCTGGGACCCACGTCTGGGCATCCCCAGCGCACTTAGGGTGGCAATTGCAAAAACAACAAGTGATGGACCGAATGTGGATCAATGTCACACATTCCCCCAGTCAAAAGATCTGGGCCCAAATCCATCGTTTTTTGCACTCCACACCACCCTGGGTTAGACAATGGCGATATGCAAATCAGCTCTGACCCTGTTGCCCCATAGGAACAGTCCAGTCCGAACTACAAAAGCCATGTCCTTCCCAGAATGGAATCAAGCATCCGAGGACCGGACCGGTTTCGAGGTAACACCTCTCATCAGCCCGGCTAGCTTGACTCCAAGTGGTGTGGAGTGCCTGGGACCCACGTCTGGGCATCCCCAGCGCACTTAGGGCGGCAATTGCAAAAACAGCAAGTGATGGACCGAATGTGGATCAATGTCACACATTCCCCCAGTCAAAAGATCTAGGCCCAAATCCATCGTTTTTTTTGCACTCCACACCACCCTGGGTTAGACAATGGCGATATGCAAATCAGCTCTGACCCTGTTGCCCCATGGGAACAGTCCAGTCCGAACTACAAAAGCCATGTCCTTCCCAGAATGGAATCAAGCATCCGAGGACCGGACCGGTTTCGAGGTAACACCTCTCATCAGCCCGGCTAGCTTGACTCCAAGTGGTGTGGAGTGCCTGGGACCCACGTCTGGGCATCCCCAGCGCACTTAGGGCGACAATTGCAAAAACAACAAGTGATGGACCGAATGTGGATCAATGTCACACATTCCCCCAGTCAAAAGATCTGGGCCCAAATCCATCTTTTTTTTGGACTCCACACCACCCTGGGTTAGACAATGGCGATATGCAAATCAGCTCTGACCCTGTTGCCCCATGGGAACAGTCCAGTCCGAACTACAAAAGCCATGTCCTTCCCAGAATGGAATCAAGCATCCGAGGACCGGACCGGTTTCGAGGTAACACCTCTCATCAGCCCGGCTAGCTTGACTCCAAGTGGTGTGGAGTGCCTGGGACCCACGTCTGGGCATCCCCAGCGCACTTAGGGCGGCAATTGCAAAAACAACAAGTGATGGACCGAATGTGGATCAATGTCACACATTCTCCCAGTCAAAAGATCTGGGCCCAAATCCATCGTTTTTTTGCAATCCACATCACCCTGGGTTAGACAATGGCGATATGCAAATCAGCTCTGACCCTGTTGCCCAATGGGAACAGTCCAGTCCGAACTACAAAAGCCATGTCCTTCCCAGAATGGAATCAAGCATCCGAGGACCGGACCGGTTTCGAGGTAACACCTCTCATCAGCCCGGCTAGCTTGACTCCAAGTGGTGTGGAGTGCCTGGGACCCACGTCTGGGCATCCCCAGCGCACTTAGGGCGGCAATTGCAAAAACAACAAGTGATGGACCGAATGTGGATCAATGTCACACATTCCCGCAGTCAAAAGATCTGGGCCCAAATCCATCGTTTTTTTGCACTCCACACCACCCTGGGTTAGACAATGGCGATATGCAAATCAGCTCTGACCCTGTTGCCCCATGGGAACAGTCCAGTCCGAACTACAAAAGCCATGTCCTTCCCAGAATGGAATCAAGCATCCGAGGACCGGACCGGTTTCGAGGTAACACCTCTCATCAGCCCGGCTAGCTTGACTCCAAGTGGTGTGGAGTGCCTGGGACCCACGTCTGGGCATCCCCAGCGCACTTAGGGCGGCAGTTGCAAAAACAACAAGTGATGGACCGAATGTGGATCAATGTCACAAATTCCCCCAGTCAAAAGATCTGGGCCCAAATCCATTGTTTTTTTGCACTCCACACCACCCTGGGTTAGACAATGGCGATAGTCAAATCAGCTCTGACCCTGTTGCCCCATGGGAACAGTCCAGTCCGAACTACAAAAGCCATGTCCTTCCCAGAATGGAATCAAGCATCCGAGGACCGGACCGGTTTCGAGGTAACACCTCTCATCAGCCCGGCTAGCTTGACTCCAAGTGGTGTGGAGTGCCTGGGACCCACGTCTGGGCATCCCCAGCGCACTTAGGGCAGCAATTGCAAAAACAACAAGTGATGGACCGAATGTGGATCAATGTCACAAATTCCCCCAGTCAAAAGATCTGGGCCCAAATCCATTGTTTTTTTGCACTCCACACCACCCTGGGTTAGACAATGGCGATAGTCAAATCAGCTCTGACCCTGTTGCCCCATGGGAACAGTCCAGTCCGAACTACAAAAGGCATGTCCTTCCCAGAATGGAATCAGGCATCCGAGGACCGGACCGGTTTCGAGGTAACACCTCTCATCAGCCCGGCTAGCTTGACTCCAAGTGGTGTGGAGTGCCTGGGACCCACGTCTGGGCATCCCCAGCGCACTTAGGGCGGCAATTGCAAAAACAACAAGTGATGGACCGAATGTGGATCAATGTCACACATTCCCCCAGTCAAAAGATCTGGGCCCAAATCCATCGTTGTTTTGCACTCCGCACCACCCTGGGTTAGACAATGGCGATATGCAAATCAGCTCTGACCCTGTTGCCCCATGGGAACAGTCCAGTCCGAACTACAAAAGCCATGTCCTTCCCAGAATGGAATCAAGCATCCGAGGACCGGACCGGTTTCGAGGTAACACCTCTCATCTGCCCGGCTAGCTTGACTCCAAGTGGTGTGGAGTGCCTGGGACCCACGTCTGGGCATCCCCAGCGCACTTAGGGTGGCAATTGCAAAAACAACAAGTGATGGACCGAATGTGGATCAATGTCACACATTCCCCCAGTCAAAAGATCTGGGCCCAAATCCATCGTTATTTTGCACTCCGCACCACCCTGGGTTAGACAATGGCGATATGCAAATCAGCTCTGACCCTGTTGCCCCATGGGAACAGTCCAGTCCGAACTACAAAAGCCATGTCCTTCCCAGAATGGAATCAAGCATCCGAGGACCGGACCGGTTTCGAGGTAACACCTCTCATCTGCCCGGCTAGCTTGACTCCAAGTGGTGTGGAGTGCCTGGGACCCACGTCTGGGCATCCCCAGCGCACTTAGGGTGGCAATTGCAAAAACAACAAGTGATGGACCGAATGTGGATCAATGTCACACATTCCCCCAGTCAAAAGATCTGGGCCCAAATCCATCGTTTTTTGCACTCCACACCACCCTGGGTTAGACAATGGCGATATGCAAATCAGCTCTGACCCTGTTGCCCCATAGGAACAGTCCAGTCCGAACTACAAAAGCCATGTCCTTCCCAGAATGGAATCAAGCATCCGAGGACCGGACCGGTTTCGAGGTAACACCTCTCATCAGCCCGGCTAGCTTGACTCCAAGTGGTGTGGAGTGCCTGGGACCCACGTCTGGGCATCCCCAGCGCACTTAGGGCGGCAATTGCAAAAACAGCAAGTGATGGACCGAATGTGGATCAATGTCACACATTCCCCCAGTCAAAAGATCTAGGCCCAAATCCATCGTTTTTTTTGCACTCCACACCACCCTGGGTTAGACAATGGCGATATGCAAATCAGCTCTGACCCTGTTGCCCCATGGGAACAGTCCAGTCCGAACTACAAAAGCCATGTCCTTCCCAGAATGGAATCAAGCATCCGAGGACCGGACCGGTTTCGAGGTAACACCTCTCATCAGCCCGGCTAGCTTGACTCCAAGTGGTGTGGAGTGCCTGGGACCCACGTCTGGGCATCCCCAGCGCACTTAGGGCGACAATTGCAAAAACAACAAGTGATGGACCGAATGTGGATCAATGTCACACATTCCCCCAGTCAAAAGATCTGGGCCCAAATCCATCTTTTTTTTGGACTCCACACCACCCTGGGTTAGACAATGGCGATATGCAAATCAGCTCTGACCCTGTTGCCCCATGGGAACAGTCCAGTCCGAACTACAAAAGCCATGTCCTTCCCAGAATGGAATCAAGCATCCGAGGACCGGACCGGTTTCGAGGTAACACCTCTCATCAGCCCGGCTAGCTTGACTCCAAGTGGTGTGGAGTGCCTGGGACCCACGTCTGGGCATCCCCAGCGCACTTAGGGCGGCAATTGCAAAAACAACAAGTGATGGACCGAATGTGGATCAATGTCACACATTCTCCCAGTCAAAAGATCTGGGCCCAAATCCATCGTTTTTTTGCAATCCACACCACCCTGGGTTAGACAATGGCGATATGCAAATCAGCTCTGACCCTGTTGCCCCATGGGAACAGTCCAGTCCGAACTACAAAAGCCATGTCCTTCCCAGAATGGAATCAAGCATCCGAGGACCGGACCGGTTTCGAGGTAACACCTCTCATCAGCCCGGCTAGCTTGACTCCAAGTGGTGTGGAGTGCCTGGGACCCACGTCTGGGCATCCCCAGCGCACTTAGGGCGGCAATTGCAAAAACAACAAGTGATGGACCGAATGTGGATCAATGTCACACATTCCCGCAGTCAAAAGATCTGGGCCCAAATCCATCGTTTTTTTGCACTCCACACCACCCTGGGTTAGACAATGGCGATATGCAAATCAGCTCTGACCCTGTTGCCCCATGGGAACAGTCCAGTCCGAACTACAAAAGCCATGTCCTTCCCAGAATGGAATCAAGCATCCGAGGACCGGACCGGTTTCGAGGTAACACCTCTCATCAGCCCGGCTAGCTTGACTCCAAGTGGTGTGGAGTGCCTGGGACCCACGTCTGGGCATCCCCAGCGCACTTAGGGCGGCAGTTGCAAAAACAACAAGTGATGGACCGAATGTGGATCAATGTCACAAATTCCCCCAGTCAAAAGATCTGGGCCCAAATCCATTGTTTTTTTGCACTCCACACCACCCTGGGTTAGACAATGGCGATAGTCAAATCAGCTCTGACCCTGTTGCCCCATGGGAACAGTCCAGTCCGAACTACAAAAGCCATGTCCTTCCCAGAATGGAATCAAGCATCCGAGGACCGGACCGGTTTCGAGGTAACACCTCTCATCAGCCCGGCTAGCTTGACTCCAAGTGGTGTGGAGTGCCTGGGACCCACGTCTGGGCATCCCCAGCGCACTTAGGGCGGCAATTGCAAAAACAACAAGTGATGGACCGAATGTGGATCAATGTCACAAATTCCCCCAGTCAAAAGATCTGGGCCCAAATCCATTGTTTTTTTGCACTCCACACCACCCTGGGTTAGACAATGGCGATAGTCAAATCAGCCCTGACCCTGTTGCCCCATGGGAACAGTCTAGTCCGAACTACAAAAGGCATGTCCTTCCCAGAATGGAATCAGGCATCCGAGGACCGGACCGGTTTCGAGGTAACACCTCTCATCAGCCCGGCTAGCTTGACTCCAAGTGGTGTGGAGTGCCTGGGATCCACGTCTGGGCATCCCCAGCGCACTTAGGGCGGCAATTGCAAAAACAAGTGATGGAGCGAATGTGGATCAATGTCACACATTCCCCCAGTCAAAAGATCTGGGCCCAAATCCATCGTTTTTTTGCACTCCACACCACCCTGGGTTAGACAATGGCGATATGCAAATCAGCTCTGACCCTGTTGCCCCATGGGAACAGTCCAGTCCGAACTACAAAAGCCATGTCCTTCCCAGAATGGAATCAAGCATCCGAGGACCGGACCGGTTTCGAGGTAACACCTCTCATCAGCCCAGCTAGCTTGACTCCAAGTGGTGTGGAGTGCCTGGGACCCACGTCTGGGCATACCCAGCGCACTTAGGGCGGCAATTGCAAAAACAACAAGTGATGGACCGAATGTGGATCAATGTCACACATTCCCCCAGTCAAAAGATCTGGGCCCAAATCCATCATTTTTTTGCACTCCACACCACCCTGGGTTAGACAATGGCAATATGCAAATCAGCTCTGACCCTGTTGCCCCATGGGAACAGTCCAGTCCGAACTACAAAAGCCATGTCTTTCCCAGAATGGAATCAAGCATCCGAGGACCGGACCGGTTTCGAGGTAACACCTCTCATCAGCCCGGCTAGCTTGACTCCAAGTGGTGTGGAGTGCCTGGGACCCACGTCTGGGCATCCCCAGCGCACTTAGGGCGGCAATTGCAAAAACAACAAGTGATGGACCGAATGTGGATCAATGTCACACATTCCCCCAGTCAAAAAATCCGGGCCCAAATCCGTCGTTTTTTTGCACTCCACACCACCCTGGGTTAGACAATGGCGATATGCAAATCAGCTCTGACCCTTTTGCCCCATGGGAATATTCCAGTCCGAACTACAAAAGCCATGTCCTTCCCAGAATGGAATCAAGCATCCGAGGATCGGACCGGTTTCGAGGTAACACCTCTCATCAGCCCGGCTAGCTTGACTCCAAGTGGTGTGGAGTGCCTGGGACCCACGTCTGGGCATCCCCAGCGCACTTAGGGCGGCAATTGCAAAAACAACAAGTGATGGACCGAATGTGGATCAATGTCACACATTCCCCCAGTCAAAAGATCTGGGCCCAAATCCATCGTTTTTTTGCAATCCACACCACCCTGGGTTAGACAATGGCGATATGCAAATCAGCTCTGACCCTGTTGCCCCATGGGAACAGTCCAGTCCGAACTACAAAAGCCATGTCCTTCCCAGAATGGAATCACGCATCCGAGGACCGGACCGGTTTCGAGGTAACACCTCTCATCAGCCCGGCTAGCTTGACTCCAAGTGGTGTGGAGTGCCTGGGACCCACTTCTGGGCATCCCCAGCGCACTTAGGGCGGCAATTGCAAAAACAACAAGTGATGGACCGAATGTGGATCAATGTCACACATTCCCCCAGTCCAAAGATCTGGGCCCAAATCCATCGTTTTTTTGCACTCCACACCACCCTGGGTTAGACAATGGCGATATGCAAATCAGCTCTGACCCTGTTGCCCCATGGGAACAGTCCAGTCCGAACTACAAAAGCCATGTCCTTCCCAGAATGGAATCAAGCATCCGAGGACCGGACCGGTTTCGAGGTAACACCTCTCATCAGCCCGGCTAGCTTGACTCCAAGTGGTGTGGAGTGCCTGGGACCCACGTCTGGGCATCCCCAGCGCACTTTGGGCGGCCATTGCAAAAACAACAAGTGATGGACCGAATGTGGATCAATGTCACACATTCCCCCAGTCAAAAGATCTGGGCCCAAATCCATCGTTTTTTTGCACTCCGCACCACCCTGGGTTAGACAATGGCGATATGCAAATCAGCTCTGACCCTGTTGCCCCATGGGAACAGTCCAGTCCGAACTACAAAAGCCATGTCCTTCCCAGAATGGAATCAAGCATCCGAGGACCAGACCGGTTTCGAGGTAACACCTCTCATCAGCCCGGCTAGCTTGACTCCAAGTGGTGTGGAGTGCCTGGGACCCACGTCTGGGCATCCCCAGCGCACTCACGGCGGCAATTGCAAAAACAACAAGTGATGGACCGAATGTGGATCAATGTCACACATTCCCCCAGTCAAAAGATCTGGGCCCAAATCCATCGTTTTTTTGCACTCCACACCACCCTGGGTTAGACAATGGCGATATGCAAATCAGCTCTGACCCTGTTGCCCCATGGTAACAGTCCAGTCCGAAGTACAAAAGCCATGTCCTTCCCAGAATGGAATCAAGCATCCGAGGACCGGACCGGTTTCGAGGTAACACCTCTCATCAGCCCGGCTAGCTTGACTCCAAGTGGTGTGGAGTGCCTGGGACCCACGTCTGGGCATCCCCAGCGCACTTAGGGCGGCAATTGCAAAAACAACAAGTGATGGACCGAATGTGGATCAATGTCACACATTCCCCCAGTCAAAAGATCTGGGCCCAAATCCATCGTTTTTTTGCAATCCACACCACCCTGGGTTAGACAATGGCGATATGCAAATCAGCTCTGACCCTGTTGCCCCATGGGAACAGTCCAGTCCTAACTACAAAAGCCATGTCCTTCCCAGAATGGAATCACGCATCCGAGGACCGGACCGGTTTCGAGGTAACACCTCTCATCAGCCCGGCTAGCTTGACTCCAAGTGGTGTGGAGTGCCTGGGACCCACGTCTGGGCATCCCCAGCGCACTTAGGGCGGCAATTGCAAAAACAACAAGTGATGGACCGAATGTGGATCAATGTCACACATTCCCCCAGTCAAAAGATCTGGGCCCAAATCCATCGTTTTTTTGCACTCCACACCACCCTGGGTTAGACAATGGCGATATGCAAATCAGCTCTGACCCTGTTGCCCCATGGGAACAGTCCAGTCCGAACTACAAAAGCCATGTCCTTCCCAGAATGGAATCAAGCATCCGAGGACCGGACCGGTTTCGAGGTAACACCTCTCATCAGCCCGGCTAGCTTGACTCCAAGTGGTGTGGAGTGCCTGGGACCCACGTCTGGGCATCCCCAGCGCACTTTGGGCGGCCATTGCAAAAAAAACAAGTGATGGACCGAATGTGGATCAATGTCACACATTCCCCCAGTCAAAAGATCTGGGCCCAAATCCATAGTTTTTTTGCACTCCGCACCACCCTGGGTTAGACAATGGCGATATGCAAATCAGCTCTGACCCTGTTGCCCCATGGGAACAGTCCAGTCCGAACTACAAAAGCCATGTCCTTCCCAGAATGGAATCAAGCATCTGAGGACCAGACCGGTTTCGAGGTAACACCTCTCATCAGCCCGGCTAGCTTGACTCCAAGTGGTGTGGAGTGCCTGGGACCCACGTCTGGGCATCACCAGCGCACTTACGGCGGCAATTGCAAAAACAACAAGTGATGGACCGAATGTGGATCAATGTCACACATTCCCCCAGTCAAAAGATCTGGGCCCAAATCCATCGTTTTTTTGCACTCCACACCACCCTGGGTTAGACAATGGCGATATGCAAATCAGCTCTGACCCTGTTGCCCCATGGGAACAGTCCAGTCCGAAGTACAAAAGCCATGTCCTTCCCAGAATGGAATCAAGCATCCGAGGACCGGACCGGTTTCGAGGTAACACCTCTCATCAGCCCGGCTAGCTTGACTCCAAGTGGTGTGGAGTGCCTGGGACCCACGTCTGGGCATCCCCAGCGCACTTAGGGCGGCAATTGCAAAAACAACAAGTGATGGACCGAATGTGGATCAATGTCACACGTTCCCCCAGTCAAAAGATCCGGGCCCAAATCCGTCGTTTTTTTGCACTCCACACCACCCTGGGTTAGACAATGGCGATATGCAAATCAGCTCTGACCCTGTTGCCCCATGGGAACAGTCCAGTCCGAACTACAAAAGCCATGTCCTTCACAGAATGGAATCAAGCATCCGAGGACCGGACCGGTTTCGAGGTAACACCTCTCATCAGCCCGGCTAGCTTGACTCCAAGTGGTGTGGAGTGCCTGGGACCCACGTCTGGGCATCCCCAGCGCACTTAGGGCGGCAATTGCAAAAACGACAAGTGATGGACCGAATGTGAATCAATGTCACACATTCCCCCAGTCAAAAGATCTGGGCCCAAATCCATCGTTTTTTTGCACTCCACACCACCCTGGGTTAGACAATGGCGATATGCAAATCAGCTCTGACCCTGTTGCCCCATGGTACCAGTCCAGTCCGAACTACAAAAGCCATGTCCTTCCCAGAATGGAATCAAGCATCCGAGGACCGGACCGGTTTCGAGGTAACACCTCTCATCAGCCCGGCTAGCTTGACTCCAAGTGGGGTGGTGTGCCTGGGACCCACGTCTGAGCATCCCCAGCGCACTTAGGGCGGCAATTGCAAAAACAACAAGTGATGGACCGAATGTTGATCAATGTCACACATTCCCCCAGTCAAAAGATCTGGGCCCAAATCCATCGTTTTTTTGCACTCCGCACCACCCTGGGTTAGACAATGGCGATATGCAAATCAGCTCTGACCCTGTTGCCCCATGGGAACAGTCCAGTCCGAACTACAAAAGCCATGTCCTTCCCAGAATGGAATCAAGCATCCGAGGACCGGACCGGTTTCGAGGTAACACCTCTCATCAGCCCGGCTAGCTTGACTCCAAGTGGTGTGGAGTGCCTGGGACCCACGTCTGGGCATCCCCAGCGCACTTAGGGCGGCAATTGCAAAAACAACAAGTGATGGCCAGATGTGGGTCCCAGGCACTCCACACCACTTGGAGTCAAGCT
Source organism: Lissotriton vulgaris (assembly GCF_964263255.1). NCBI lineage: Eukaryota > Metazoa > Chordata > Amphibia > Caudata > Salamandridae > Lissotriton > Lissotriton vulgaris. The sequence continues at coordinate 50,443 of NW_028241212.1, forward strand.
ACTGGTCCGGTCCTCGGATGCTTGTTTCCGTTCCGGGAAGGATATGGCTTTTGTAGTTCGGACTGGACTGTTCCCATGGGGCAACAGGGTCAGAGCTGATTTGCATATCGCCATTGTCTAACCCAGGGTGGTGTGGAGTGCAAAAAAACGATGGATTTGGGCACAGATCTTTTGACTGGGGGAGTGTGTGACATTGATCTACATTCAGTCCATCACTTGTTGTTTTTGCAATTGCCGCCCTAAGTGCCCTGGGGATGCCCAGACGTGGGTCCCAGGCACTCCACACCACTTGGAGTCAAGCTAGCCGGGCTGATGAGAGGTGTTACCTCGAAACCGGTCCGGTCCTCGGATGCTTGATTCCGTTCTGGGAAGGACATGGCTTTTGTAGTTCGGACTGGACTGTTCCCATGGGGCAACAGGGTCAGAGCTGATTTGCATATCGCCATTGTCTAACCCAGGGTGGTGTGGAGTGCAAAAAAACGATGGATTTGGGCCCAGATCTTTTGACTGGGGGAGTGTGTGACATTGATCCACATTCAGTCCATCACTTGTTGTTTTTGCAATTGCCGCCCTAAGTGCGCTGGGGATGCTCAGACGTGGGTCCCAGGCACTCCACACCACTTGGAGTCAAGCTAGCCGGGCTGATGAGAGGTGTTACCTCAAAACCGGTCCGGTCCTCGGATGCTTGATTCCGTTCTGGGAAGGACATGGCTTTTGTAGTTCAGACTGGACTGTTCCCATGGGGCAACAGGGTCAGAGCTGATTTGCATATTGCCATTGTCTAACCCAGGGTGGTGTGGAGTGCAAAAAAACGATGGATTTGGGCCCAGATCTTTTGACTGGGGGAGTGTGTGACATTGATCCACATTCAGTCCATCACTTGTTGTTTTTGCAATTGCCGCCCTAAGTGCGCTGGGGATGCCCAGACGTGGGTCCCAGGCACTCCACACCACTTGGAGTCAAGCTAGCCGAGCTGATGAGAGGTGTTACCTCGAAACCGGTCCGGTCCTCGGATGCTTAATTCCGTTCTGGGAAGGACATGGCTTTTGTAGTTCGGACTGGACTGTTCCCATGGGGCAACAGGGTCAGAGCTGATTTGCATATCGCCATTGTCTAACACAGGGTGGTGTAGAGTGCAAAAAAACGATGGATTTGGGCCCAGATCTTTTGACTGGGGGAGTGCGTGACATTGATCCACATTCAGTCCATCACTTGTTGTTTTTGCAATTGCCGCCCTAAGTGCGCTGGGGATGCCCAGACGTGGGTCCCAGGCACTCCACACCACTTGGAGTCAAGCTAGCCGAGCTGATGAGAGGTGTTACCTCGAAACCGGTCCGGTCCTCGGATGCTTGATTCCGTTCTGGGAAGGACATGGCTTTTGTAGTTTGGACTGGACTGTTCCCATGGGGCAACAGGGTCAGAGCTGATTTGCATATCGCCATTGTCTAACCCAGGGTGGTGTAGAGTGCAAAAAAACGATGGATTTGGGCCCAGATCTTTTGACTGGGGGAGTGCGTGACATTGATCCACATTCAGTCCATCACTTGTTGTTTTTGCAATTGCCGCCCTAAGTGCGCTGGGGATGCCCAGACGTGGGTCCCAGGCACTCCACACCACTTGGAGTCAAGCTAGCCGAGCTGATGAGAGGTGTTACCTCGAAACCGGTCCTTGGATGCTTGATTCCGTTCTGGGAAGGACATGGCTTTTGTAGTTCGGACTGGACTGTTCCCATGGGGCAACAGGGTCAGAGCTGATTTGCATATCGCCATTGTCTAACCCAGGGTGGTGTGGAGTGCAGAAAAACGATGGATTTGGGCCCAGATCTTTTGACTGGGGGAGTGTGTGACATTGATCCACATTCAGTCCATCACTTGTTGTTTTTGCTATGTATTAAGGATGACATCAACTTTACTCTGGTTGTCAGTCTGGTGCTGGCCAGGAGCTGTGTTGACACAATTAATGATTTCTGACTTTCTAAACCTAGCAGGGGCACATAATGTCAGTTGGCCTACGTTTGTAAAAAAATAACTTGATGCCATTGACAGATCCGATCTGCTTCTCAACCTGAAGTCTATAGAACCCTAGATCAGACCTCTGGTAAAAGGAGTACTGGTAAATTGGATGGTCGGAATGAGATGGGAGGGTGACCCAAAGAAGGGGATGGACCGGCCTACCTCCCCCTCTGCACTAGTCCCTATATTGAGCCATACATGTTAAAGTCTCACGCTCATCAGAGGTACTATTTGTCAGAATCTATTGTTAGATTGGGCTTGACCCATCTTTTGGTGTCTTACCCCTCTAAAGTTTTTGCTGCAAAAAACGTGGAGCCTCATTTATGAGGCTGTGCGTCACTTTTACGCCGCTGGTGCGTCACTTTTTGTGACGCACCAGTGGCGTAAAAAATGCGCCTTGTTGTGCCATATTTACAAAGTGACGCATCTAGGTAGATGCGTCACTTTGTAAACCCCTGCGCCACATTATACCTGAGCCAGGTATAATGTATGCAAGGGGGCGTTTTGATGCAAGAAAGGGTCATGGAAGAGACGCAGTGAAATCTATAAGATTTAGCTGTGCCATTTCTTGTCCGCTAATGCGTCAAAATCTTACGCCTGCTTCATGCGAGGCGTAAGACTGCCCATGTGAAAGTACATATTGCTGGAGTTGCGTCACTTTTGTGACACACTCCAGCAATGTGTCACTTTTGCGCCTACAGATACGAAATACTGACGTATCTGTCACTCCTTGTGACATGATGCGTAAATGTAAATGTACAGGAATTTATATAGCGCAAATCACTGAGCGGTTTCCAAGCGCTTGCTTAGGGAACCCGTCCTGGTATTCCCCTGTGAGATAACCCCGGCAGGGTATCCGCAAGGTGAAAGCCAGGCATCCCGCCGCAAGGGGCCGTTGTAGAGATTAAGCAAGCTATTGCCCAGAGTCGCAGAGTGTGAACCTGTGAATCGAGTAGGCACCAGAGCGAGAATTGTCGAGTCCATGGACATTTTAGGACTCAAGACCCCGCCGAGCCGGGAATTGAACCCTGGTCCCGGGCCTGACCTCTGCATCAGGGTCTGCCTCCTCTAACCAGTGAGCCACACTTCTCCACCATATTATACAAATGACGCATCAATCATGTTGCAAGGAGTGTGCACTGAGAAGTGAGGAATCGCTGCTTTCACGCAGCGATGCGTCATTTCTCATAAATGAGCCCCTAGATACCTTGCACCTGCAACTCAATCACTGAGCCATCACAACTACACATGTTTTTCTTTTGTGAGCTCTACAGAGTTCAAGAAACACAGTTCCTCCTTCCTCTTTTGAAAACATTAAATATTAGAAGGTGCAAAGAGACTTTGGCCTACTTAGAAGTGCTCCAGACCAAATTAGTATGCATCACAGTATATAGATACAACACCTCTGTTGTCAAATCCAGGAGAATTGGGGGAAAATAAGAGTAGTGCATTGTTTAAAGGTTTATGTTTCTTTTCAAAGGTTTTTATTGATCTGTTGTATTTTAATGACATGATTAATTACCAATTGACATTGTATGACTATCTAGCCGTGTCAGGGAGGTTGGGGCAGAAATATATCTATTTTAGAACATGTTGAGCCATGAGAGATAATGTTTTTATGTTGTACCTTTTTAAATTGTGAGGAGTTTATGGAATGAAGGTCTAAAATGTTATTGTATACATTCCTGATCGCATACTTTACAGATGATGAATGTTATTCTTAAATTGATTTTCACATATGTCTGCATGCTTTTATGGTTTTGCAAATTGAATAAAGCTTTTATCTAACCACCTACCTTGAACTCATCTGAGAACATGGATTGATCCTTCCTATGTAGGAGGACAAGTGTCTTCAGTCATTCACTCACTCACAAAAAGGATGAAAGATGTACACCTTGTATTCCTTCTGCGACTACCAATTGAAAGTAATTTGTAAGGTTTATGAGTGGGAGGTACTTTGGGGGGTACTTTGAGTACAGAAGGCTGATGTAAAGACAGTTTCCCCAGAGATCCACAACCAACAGTTCATTTTGGTAGCTCAGTTTATGTCAAGGAGAAGAGATTTTCTGACCACTTTTTCCCTGACTTGAAATGTTCACAGCAATTCGATCAATAATTGATGTGGTGAAAGAATATGTTTCAGATTACGTTCAAAAATTTTTTAACTGCAATCTTGCTTCCTATTTGTGTCTGCTGAATGCTATGTTTCTTGCAATTTTTATATTGTATTGTGAAATAAAACCTCATAATGAAAAGGTGAATAATAGTGGACTCTGGCTTCAGCAAGGCAGGGGAGAGTGGCTCATTCATGCTTGCATTTTCTTGGTTTTATTTATACGTATATTGGCAGGTTTTATGTTTTGCTCACTGTGCTACACTAGACAGGAACAAAGCATAAGTAAATCAACCTTCATCCTGCTCCAACCGGGCCAATCCAAACTAACGTGGCAGCCCCCCTCCCCTTTTGAAAGGAAACAAAGGACACCCTAGACAGGTATGAGGTTTGCCGGGCCATATTAGTGAGGGACATCCTAAATTCTGTGGCACAGCGAGTGTGTAACTCATGTGTAAGCATACAGCCAGAGTGGAACTCATGTCTAAGCATACAGCCAGAGTGGAACTCCTGTCGAAGCATACAGCAAAAGCGGAAC